>NC_088236.1:130480-425368 GCF_036934945.1 Oncorhynchus masou masou | reverse complement strand
CAATCAGCGACAACGAGAAGCACCTGACTCTGATTGAGAACCGCCTCAGGCAGCCAACCTAATTAACACACACACACACCCCTAACCAGCTACAATCCCAACTACTACAAAACCCCAATAAGAAAATACAATACAAAATAACCCCATGTCACACCCTGGTCTGACTAACTAATAAACTAAAACACACAATACTAAGACCAAGGCGTAACACTTATAAAGCCATGACATACTTTTCTGGAATTTTCCAAGCTGTTTAAAGGCACAGTCAACTTAGTGTATGTACACTTCTGTAAACAATATTTTGAAAAACTACCTGTGTCATGCACAAAGTAGATGTCCTAACCGACTTGCCAAAACTATAGCTTGTTTAACAAGACATTTGTGGAGTGGATGAAAAATGAGCTTTCATGACTTCACCCTAAGTGTATGTCAACTTTTGACTTCAACTGTACATTTATATACACACAGTTCATTCAGAAAGTATTCAGACCCTTATACTTATACTTCAACTGTACATTTCCATGCAGGGACGACAGATAAGTTCCTTAAAAAATTTGAATTTTCAATGTTGGACATAAACGACTAAAAACACCAGCAAATCATCTCCAAGAGATTTTAATTTAAGAAATCTGTTCCGAAGTGTATTCCCGCCCACAGTACAGAGACACGTGATTGTATACAAATGTAAGGTTTGAAATAATTATGATTTAGTCTAACATATCTGTTTGGGATTCTTGCAGTCAATTTGCAAATGATTTGTCATTATGTTCCGGCCCCCCGACCATCCGCTCCAGTACAAATCGTCCCACAGCTGAATTTAGTTGATGATCCCTACTCTTGTGGGTTATTATACATTAAACTACATTATAGTATACCATTCATTTAGTATAGCAACCAATTTGCACCAATGTATATTATCATTTTGGAAATAATGAGGACACAATGTTTTGCTATTATCACCTATGTTTATTAATAATCTTGACATGCATCACATCTTAACATCAATGACATATTATTCACATGCATAGTGTCTGGAAAGAGATGAACGTTCACAAACACGTGATCTATGTGATCTATCCCATAATTTTAAATTCATTCTTTTTGGTCATATCCATGTGATAATGTTACGATCTAGTATTCAGCTACATTACCTGTAGAGAGATAATGTTGCGACCTAACATTCAGCTACATTACCTGCAGAGAGATAATGTTACAACCTAACATTCAGCTACATTAGCTGTAGAGAGATAATGTTACGACCTAACATTCAGCTACATTACCTGCAGAGAGATAATGTTACGACCTAACATTCGGCTACATTACCTGCAGAGAGATAATGTTACAACCTAACATTCAGCTACATTACCTGCAGAGAGATAATGTTACGACCTAACATTCAGCTACATTACCTGTAGGGGGGCCGATGGCTGCATGACAAAGTTCAGTTCAAAACAACAACCTGTCTTGATACCCACTCTTGCATTATTCACATTAAACATTCGTTCACAATACATTTTTGGTGCTTAAGTAACCAGTGTGGCATGGTTCATTGTTTCATTGGTTCAGGTATAGAGATATAACCCATAGGTTCATTGTTTCATTGGTTCAGGTATAGAGATACAACCCACAGGTTCATTGTTTCATTGGTTCAGGTATAGAGATATAACCCATAGGTTTAGGTGGTTCAGGAGGTTCAGGTATAGAGATATAACCCACAGGTTTAGGTGGTTCATTGGTTCAGGTATAGAGATATAACCCATAGGTTTAGGTGGTTCAGGAGGTTCAGGTATAGAGATATAACCCACAGGTTCATTGTTTCATTGGTTCAGGTATAGAGATATAACCCATAGGTTCATTGTTTCATTGGTTCAGGTATAGAGATATAACCCACAGGTTTAGGTGGTTCAGGAGGTTCAGGTATAGAGATATAACCCACAGGTTCATTGTTTCATTGGTTCAGGTATAGAGATATAACCCACAGGTTCATTGTTTCATTGGTTCAGGTATAGAGATTTAGGTGGTTCAAGATAGTTTCATAACCCACAGGTTCATTTCATTGGTTCAGGTATAGAGATATAACCCATAGGTTTAGGTGGTTCAGAGGTTCAGGTATAGAGATATAACCCACAGGTTCATTGTTTCATTGGTTCAGGTATAGAGATATAACCCATAGGTTTAGGTGGTTCAGGAGGTTCAGGTATAGAGATATAACCCACAGGTTCATTGTTTCATTGGTTCAGGTATAGAGATATAACCCATAGGTTCATTGTTTCATTGGTTCAGGTATAGAGATATAACCCACAGGTTTAGGTGGTTCAGGAGGTTCAGGTATAGAGATATAACCCACAGGTTCATTGTTTCATTGGTTCAGGTATAGAGATATAACCCATAGTTTCATTGTTTCATTGGTTCAGGTATAGAGATATAACCCATAGGTTCATTGTTTCATTGGTTCAGGTATAGAGATATAACCCACAGGTTCATTGTTTCATTGGTTCAGGTATAGAGATATAACCCATAGGTTTAGGTGGTTCAGGAGGTTCAGGTATAGAGATATAACCCACAGGTTCATTGATATAACCCACAGGTTCATTGTTTCATTGGTTCAGGTATAGAGATATAACCAGGTATAGGTTCATTGTTTCATTGGTTCAGGTATAGAGATATAACCCACAGGTTTAGGTGGTTCAGGAGGTTCAGGTATAGAGATATAACCCATAGGTTCATTGTTTCATTGGTTCAGGTATAGAGATATAACCCATAGGTTTGGGTGGTTCAGGAGGTTCAGGTGGAGGAGTTGAGAATTCGTGAGTCGGAGGAGTCTGAGCGGTCCTCGTACTCCTCCTCATGAGTGTAGAGGGTCTGTTTGGCCCCGGGGGTGGGGGGGATGGGGGTAGGGTGGCAGCCCTCCTCCAGCTGGGAGAGACGGTGCTCTTCTTGGGGGCGGGAGGAGGAGAGGAGCGGAGAGGAGGAGGAGGAAGAGGAGAGGAGCGGAGAGCGTTGGAAGACGCCAGTGGAGGAGAAAGGAGAGACGTACTGAGCTGACCTGAGTTGGTACTGCTGCTGCAGTGTCATGGTGTTCCACAGTGTCACGTCATTGCAGAAGGGTCCGACCTGGCCGCCACGTGTCAGAGAGTTCCTCAGCATCAAGGGGTAGCGTGGGGGATGGGGGAAAGACCCGGGGTGTAGGGCCAGGGGGCCGGACGACGAGTCAGACGAGAAGCGCAGAGACTCAGGCACCCTGAAAGCAGAGCCCACAGACCACTTAGCGGCTGAGGCCAGAGAGTGGTAGGACCCCAGGGGGTGATCAAGGAGGTGGCTATTAGAGGGAAGGACCAGGGTGTCGGGGTGGGGGTGACCCCCCCTGGCCTCCTGGGCCTGGCTGGACAGCAGCACCTCGATGGCCCCCACCAGGTCCCCTCCACACCCCTGCAGGATCAGCTCCAGCACCGGGGGCTTGTGGGACGGGAAGATCTTCTTCAGCACCTCCAGGGGTGGCCGGTTGGCTCGCAGGTTGAAGGGAAGGGAAACAGACCCAGACAGGCCCTCAATCACCAGGCTGTGGTCCACTGGCAGCCCCCCTGCCCCAACACCGGGGTAACCCTTAGTGGGGCTGTCTGCCTTGGGCTCTGGAGAGGTGCTGCAGGTCTTGGGGAAGGCTAGGGGGAGAGGGAGGCTGGGAAGGGGATGGGGGAAGCTGTAGCGACACTCCTCGGCCTGGTTTGGGGTGTCTGGGGGCTCGGGGGTGAAGCAGGAAGGCTTGGAGCCCTCGGGTGAGCTGCTAGGGTCCTGGTCCTTCTCACTGCCGCTACCACCACCATTCTCCCCACCGGAGTGGTCCCCCGACGTATCCTCACTCAGGTCTACAGAGAACACAGAAACACATCCTCAGTCAGGACTACAGAGAACACAAAAACACATCCTCATTCAAGACTACAGAGAACACAGAAACACATCCTCATTCAGGACAACAGAGAACACAGAAACACATCCTCAGTCAGGACTTCAGAGAACACAGAAACACATCCCCAGTCAGGTCTACAGAGACCACAAAAACACACTCAGTCAGGACTACAGAGACAGAAACACATCCTCAGTCATGACTACAGAGACAGAAACACATCCTCAGTCAGGACTACAGAGACAGAAACACATCCTCAGTCAGGACTACAGAGACAGAAACACATCCTCCAACAGCCAAAGCTAAGTAGTAACATTAACATGATGCCTTCTAATTGCGGTCGCTATATCGCCTTACGGCGAGGATAGCTGTGCTACAAGCCCGGCTTCAGACGCAATCGTTAGGCAAGGGTCATTTCAGTGTAGGAAAGGTTGAAACAGCGTCTGTGCCACCAGTAAGTACAGATAGTAACGTTAGTATAAATCCACTCGCACGGTCCCCGCAGCAGGACAACTTTCTCACGGTTTCTGGAAGGAAATGCTGTAGGAACGCTCAACCGGTGTCGCTCATTCAGCCGACAGAAACTTTCAACCGGTTTTCCCCATTAAGCAGCGAGTCGGAGTCAGAGGCCGAGCCTTCTCTTGTCTCTACTCCTCTCGTTACAGGGTCTGAGACACCGAAGCCTCTCACCATTAGCTCTGACAAATTGAAACTTTAGTCACTGGCGACTCCATTACCCGCAGTATTAGACTTAAAACGAATCATCCAGCGATCATACACTGTTTACCAGGGGCGGGGCTACCGACGTTAAGGCTAATCTGAAGATGGTGCTGGCTAAAGCTAAAACTGGCGAGTGTAGAGAGTATAGAGATATTGTTATCCACGTTGGCACCAACGTTGTTAGGATGAAACAGTCAGAGATCACCAAGCGCAACATAGCTTCTGCGTGTAAATCAGCTAGAAAGATGTGTCGGCATCGAGTAATTGTCTCTGGCCCCCTCCCAGTTAGGGGGAGTGATGAGCTCTACAGCAGAGTTTCACAACTCAATCGCTGGTTGAAAACTGTTTTCTGCCCCTCCCAAAAGATTGAATTTGTAGATAATTGGCCCTCTTTCTGGGACTCACCCACAAACAGGACCAAGCCTGACCTGCTGAGGAGTGACGGACTCCATCCAAGCTGGAGGGGTGCTCTCATCTTATCTACCAACATAGACAGGGCTCTAACTCCTCTAGCTCCACAATGAAATAGGGTGCAGGCCAGGCAGCAGGCTGTTAGCCAGCCTGCCAGCATAGTGGAGTCTGCCACTAGCACAGTCAGTGTAGTCAGCTCAGCTATCACCATTGAGACCGTGCCGTCTGTGCCTCGACCTAGGTTGGGCAAAACTAAACATGGCGGTGTTCACCTTAGCAATCTCACTAGGATAAAGACCACCTCCATTCCTGTCATTATTGAAAGAGATCATGATACCTCACATCTCAAAATAGGGATACTTAATGTTAGATCCCTTACTTCGAAGGCAATTATAGTCAATGAACTAATTACTGATCATAATCTTGATGTGATTGGCCTGACTGAAACATGGCTTAAGCCTGATGAATTTACTGTGTTAAATGAGGCCTCACCTCCTGGCTACACTAGTGACCATATCCCCGTGCATCCCGCAAAGGTGGAGATGTTGCTAACATTTACGATAGCAAATTTCAATTTACTAAAAAAAAAAATTCTCATAAGAAACTAGCTACCTGGTACACAGAAAATACCCGAGCTCTGAAGCAAGCTTCCAGAAAATTGGACCGGAAATGGCGCCACACCAAACTGGAAGTCTTCCGACTAGCTTGGAAAGACAGTACCGTGCGGTACCGAAGAGCCCTCACTGCTGCTCGATTATCCTATTTTTCTAACTTAATTGAGGAAAATAAGAACAATCCGAAATTTCTTTTTGATACTGTTGCAAAGCTAACTAAAAAGCAGCATTCCCCAAGAGAGGAGGGCTTTCACTTCAGCAGTAATAAATTCATGAACTTCTTTGAGGAAAGGATTATGATTATTAGAAAGCAAATTACGGACTCCTCTTTAAATATGCGTATTCCTTCAAAGCTCAGTTGTCCTGAGTCTGCACAACTCTGCCAGGACCTAAGGTCAAGAGAGACCCTCAAGTGTTTTAGTACTATATCTCTTGACACAATGATGAAAATAATCAGGCCTCTAAACCTTAAAGCTGCATACTGGACCCTATTCCAACTAAAATACTGAAAGAGCTGCTTCCTGTGCTTGGCCCTCCTATGTTGAACATAATAAATTGATCTCTATCCACCGGATGTGTACCAAACTCACTAAAAGTGGCAGTAATAAAGCCTCTCTTGAAAAAGCCAAACTTTGACCCAGAAAATATAAAAAACTATCGGCCTATATCTAATCTTCCATTCCTCTCAAAACCTTTAGAAAAGGCTGTTGCACAGCATCTCACTGCCTTCCTGAAGACAAACATTGTATACGAAATGCTTCAGTCTGGTTTTAGACCCCATCATAGCACTGAGACTGCACTTGTGAAGGTGGTAAATGACCTTTTAATGGCATCGGACCGAGGCTCTGCATCTGTCCTCGTGCTCCTAGACCTTAGTGCTGCTTTTGATACCATCGATCACCACATTCTTTTGGAGAGATTGGAAACCCAAATTGGTCTACACGGACAAGTTCTGGCCTGGTTTAGATCTTATCTGTCGGAAAGATATCAGTTTGTCTCTGTGAATGGTTTGTCCTCTGACAAATCAACTGTAAATGTTGGTGTTCCTCACAGTTTCGTTTTAGGACCACTATTGTTTTCACTATATATTTTACCTCTTGGGGATGTCATTCGAAAACATAATGTTAACTTTCACTGCTATGCAGAGGACACACAGCTGTACATTTCAATGAAACATGGTGAAGCCCCAAAATTGCCCTCGCGAGAAGCATGTGTTTCAGACATAAGGAAGTGGATGGCTGCAAACTTTCTACTTTTAAACTCGGACAAAACAGGGATGATTGTTCTAGGTCCCAAGAAACAAAGAGATCTTCTGTTGAATCTGACAATTAATCTTAATGGTTGTACAGTCGTCTCAAATAAAACTGTGAAGGACCTCGGCGTTACTCTGGACCCTGATCTCTCTTTTGAAGAACATATCAAGACCAGCTTTTTTCCATCTACGTAACATTGCAAACATCAGAAACTTTCTGTCCAAAAATGATGCAGAAAAATTAATCCATGCTTTTGTCACTTCTAGGTTAGACTACTGCAATGCTCTACTTTCCGGCTACCCGGATAAAGCACTAAATGAACTTCAGTTAGTACTAAATACGGCTGCTAGAATCCTGACTAGAACCAAAAAATGTGATCATATTACTCCAGTGCTAGCCTCCCTACACTGGCTTCCTGTCAAAGCAAGGGCTGATTTCAAGGTTTTACTGCTAACCTACAAAGCATTACATGGGCTTGCTCCTACCTATCTCTCTGATTTGGTCCTGCCGTACATACCTACACGTACGCTACGGTCACAAGACACAGGCCTCCTAATTGTCCCTAGAATTTCTAAGCAAACAGCTGGAGGCAGGGCTTTCTCCTATAGAGCTCCATTTTTATGGAACAGCCTGCCAACCCATGTCAGAGACGCAAACTCCGTCTCAACCTTTAAGTCTTTACTGAAAACTCATCTCTTCAGTGGGTCATATGATTGAGTGTAGTCTGGCCCAGGAGTGGGAAGGTGAACGGAAAGGCTCTGGAGCAACGAACCGCCCTTGCTGTCTCTGCCTGGCCGGTTTCCCTCTTTCCACTGGGATTCTCTGCCTCTAACCCTATTACAGGGGCTGAGTCACTGGCTTACTGGGGCTCTCTCATGCCGTCCCTGGAAGGGGTGCGTCACCTGAGTTGGTTGATTCACTGATGTGGTCATCCTGTCTGGGTCGGCGCCCTCCCCGCTTGGGTTATGACATGGCGGAGATCTTTGTGGGCTATACTCAGCCTTGTCTCAGGATGGTAAGTTGGTGGTTGAAGATATCCCTCTAGTGGTGTGGGGGCTGTGCTTTGGCAAAGTGGGTGGGGTTATATCCTTCCTGTTTGGCCCTGTCTGGGGGTGTCCTCGGATGGGGCCACAGTGTCTCCTGACCCCTCCTGTCTCAGCCTCCAGTATTTATGCTGCAGTAGTTTATGTGTCGGGGGGCTAGGGTCAGTTTGTTATATCTGGAGTACTTCTCCTGTCCAATTCATTGTGTCCTGTGTGAATCGAAGTGTGCATTCTCTAATTCTCTCCTTCTCTCTCTCTTTCTCTCTCTCGGAGGACCTGAGCCCTAGGACCATGCCCCAGGACTACCTGACATGGTGACTCCTTGCTGTCCCCAGTCCACCTGGCCGTGCTGCTGCGCCAGTTTCAACTGTTCTGCCTTATTATTATTCGACCATGCTGGTCATTTATGAACATTTGAACATCTTGGCCATGTTCTGTTATAATCTCCACCCAGAACACACAGAAGAGGACTGGCCACCCCACATAGCCTGGTTCCTCTCTCGGTTTCTTCCTAGGTTTTGGCCTTTCGAGGGAGTTTTTTTGCAGGTGCTTCTACACCTGCATTGCTTGATTTTTGGGGTTTTAGGCTGGGTTTCTGTACAGCACTTTGAGATATCAGCTGATGTACGAAGGGCTATATAAATACATTTGATTTGATTTGATCCTCAGTCAGGACTACAGAGACAGAAACACATCCTCAGTCAGGACTACAGAGAACACAGAAACACATCCTCAGTCAGGACTACAGAGACAGAAACACATCCTCAGTCAGGACGACAGAGACAGAAACACATTCTCAGTCAGGACTACAGAGAACACAGAAACAAATCCTCAGTCAAGACTACAGAGACAGAAACACATCCTCTGTCAGGACTACAGAGAACACATCCTCAGTCAGGACTACCGAGACAGAAACACATCCTCATTCAGGACTAAAGAGAAAACAGAAACACATCCTCATTCAGGACTACAAAGACAGACACACATCCTCCGTCAGGACTACAGAGACTGAAACACATCCTCAGTCAGGACTACAGAGAACACAGAAACACATCCTCAGTCAGGACGACAGAGACAGAAACCCATCCTCAGTCAGGACTACAGAGAACACATCCTCTGTCAGGACTACAGAGAACACAGAAACACATCCTCATTCATGACTACAGAGAACACAGAAACACATCCTCAGTCAGGACGACAGAGACAGAAACACATTCTTAGTCAGGACTAGAGAGACAGAAACACATCCTCAGTCAGGACTACAGAGAACACAGAAACACATCCTCATTCAGGACGACAGAGACGGAAACACATCCTCAGTCAGGACTACGGAGACAGAAACACAACCTCAGTCAGAACTACAGAGAACACAGAAACACATCCTCATTCAGGACTACAGAGACAGAAACACATCCTCAATCAGTACTACAGAGAACACAGAAACACATCATCAGTCAGGACAATAGAGACAGAAACACATCCTCATTCAGGACGACAGAGACAGAAACACATCCTCAGTCAGGACTACGGAGACAGAAACACAACCTCAGTCAGGACTACAGAGAACACAGAAACACATCCTCAGTCAGGACTACAGAGAACACAGAAACACATCCTCATTCAGGACTACAGAGACAGAAACACATCCTCAGTCAGGACTACAGAGAACACAGAAACACATCCTCAGTCAGGACAACAGAGAACACAGAAACACATCCTCAGTCAGGACTACAGAGACAGAAACACATCCTCAGTCAGCACTACAGAGAACACAGAAACACATCCTCAGTCAGTACTACAGAGAACACAGAAACACATCATCAGTCAGGACAATAGAGACAGAAACACATCCTCATTCAGGACGACAGAGACAGAAACACATCCTCAGTCAGCACTACAGAGAACACAGAAACAAATCCTCAGTCTGGACTACAGAGATCACAGAAACACATCATCAGTCAGGACTATAGAGACAGAAACACATCCTCAGTCAGGACTACAGAGAACACAGAAACACATCCTCAGTCACGACTACAGAGAACACAGAAACACATCCTCAGTCAAGACTACAGAGACAGAAACACATCCTCAGTCAGGACAACAGAGAACACAGAAACACATCCTCAGTCAGGACTACAGAGACAGAAACACATCCTCAGTCAGGACTACAGAGAACACATCCTCAGTCAGGACTACCGAGACAGAAACTCATCCTCAGTCAGGACTACAGAGAACACAGAAACACATCCTCAGTCAGGACTACAGAGAACACAGAAACACATCCTCAATCAGGAATACAAAGACAGAAACACATCCTCAGTCAGGACTACAGAGACAGAAACACATCCTCAGTCAGGACTACAGAGAACACAGAAACACATCCTCATTCAGGACTACAGAGACAGAAACACATCCTCAGTCAGGACTACAGAGAACACAGGAACACATCCTCATTCAGGACTACAGAGAACACAGAAACACATCCTCAGACAAGACTACAGAGACAGAAACACATCCTCAGTCAGGACTACAGAGACAGAAACACATCCTCAGTCAGGACTACAGAGAACACAGAAACACATCCTCAGTCAGGACTACAGAGACAGAAACACATCCTCAGTCAGGACTACAGAGAACACAGAAACACATCCTCAGTCAGTACTACAGAGAACACAGAAACACATCCTCAGTCTGGACTACAGAGATTACAGAAACACATCATCAGTCAGGACTATAGAGACAGAAACACATCCTCAGTCAGGACTACGGAGACAGAAACACATCCTCATTCAGGACGACAGAGAACACAGAAACACATCCTCAGTGAGGACTACAGAGAACACATCCTCAGTCAGGACTGCCGAGACAGAAACACATCCTCAGTCAGAACTACAGATAACACAGAAACACATCCTCAGTCAGGACTACAGAGAACACATCCTCAGTCAGGACTGCCGAGACAGAAACACATCCTCAGTCAGAACTACAGATAACACAGAAACACATCCTCAGTCAGGACTACAGAGAACACAGAAACACATCCTCATTCAGGACGACAGAGACAGAAACACATCCTCAGTCAGGACTACGGAGACAGAAACACAACCTCAGTCAGGACTACAGAGAACACAGAAACACATCCTCAGTCAGGACTACAGAGAACACAGAAACACATCCTCATTCAGGACTACAGAGACAGAAACACATCCTCAGTCAGGACTACAGAGACAGAAACACATCCTCAGTCAGGACTACAGAGAACACAGAAACACATCCTCAGTCAGGACTACAGAGAACACAGAAACACGTCCTCAGTCTGGAATACAGAGATCACAGAAACACATCATCAGTCAGGACTATAGAGACAGAAACACATCCTCAGTCAGGACTACGGAGACAGAAACACATCCTCATTCAGGACGACAGAGAACACAGAAACACATCCTCAGTCAGGACTACAGAGAACACATCCTCAGTCAGGACTACCGAGACAGAAACACATCCTCAGTCAGGACTACAGAGAACACAGAAACACATCCTCAGTCAGGACTACAGAGAACACAGAAACACATCCTCAGTCAGGACTACAGAGAACACAGAAACACATCATCAGTCAGCTCTACAGAGAACACAGAAGCACATCCTCATTCAGGACGACAGAGACAGATACACATCCTCAGTCAGGACTACAGAGAACAAAGAAACACATCCTCATTCAGGACTACAGAGAACACAGAAACACATTATCATTCAGGACTACAGAGAACACAGAAAGACATCCTCAGTCAAGACTACAGAGAACACAGGAACACATCCTCATTAAGGACTACAGAGAACACAGAAACACATCCTCACTCAGGACTATAGAGACAGAAACAAATCCTCAGTCAGGACTACAGAGACAGAAACACATTCTCAGTCAGGACTACAGAGAACACAGAAACACATCCTCAGTCAGGACTACAGAGAACACAGAAACACATCCTCAGTCAGGACTACAGAGAACACAGAAACACATCCTCATTCAGGACTACAGAGAACACAGAAAGACATCCTCAGTCAGGACTACAGAGAACACAGAAACACATCCTCATTAAGGACTACAGAGAACACAGAAACACATCCTCAGTCAGGACTATAGAGACAGAAACAAATCCTCAGTCAGGACTACAGGGAACACAGAAACACATCCTCAGTCAGGACTACAGAGGCAGAAACACATCCTCAGTCACGACTACAGAGACAGAAACACATCCTCAGTCAGGACTACAGAGACCACAGAAACACATCCTCAGTCAGGACTACAGAGAACACAGAAACACATCCTCAGTCAGCACTACAGAGAACACAGAAGCACATCCTCATTCAGGACGACAGAGACAGATACACATCCTCAGTCAGGACTACAGAGAACACAGAAACACATCCTCAGCCAGGACTACAGAGAACACAGGAACACATCCTCATTAAGGACTACAGAGAACACAGAAACACATCCTCAGTCAGGACGACAGAGAACAAAGAAACACATCCTCAGTCAGGACTACAGAGAACACATAAACACATCCTCATTCAGGACTACAGAGAACACAGAAAGACATCCTCAGTCAGGACTACAGAGAACACAGGAACACATCCTCATTAAGGACTACAGAGAACACAGAAACACATCCTCAGTCAGGACTATAGAGACAGAAACAAATCCTCAGTCAGGACTACAGAGACAGAAACACATCCTCAGTCAGGACTACAGAGAACACAGAAACACATCCTCAGTCAGGACTACAGAGAACACAGAAACACATCCTCAGTCAGGACTACAGATTACACAGAAACACATCCTCATTCAGGACTACAGAGAACACAGAAAGACATCCTCAGTCAGGACTACAGAGAACACAGAAAGACATCCTCAGTCAGGGCTACAGAGAACACAGAAACACATCCTCATTAAGGACTACAGAGAACACAGAAACACATCCTCAGTCAGGACTATAGAGACAGAAACACATCCTCAGTCAGGACTACAGAGGCAGAAACACATCCTCAGTCAGGACTACAGAGACAGAAACACATCCTCAGTCAGGACTACAGAGAACACAGAAACACATCCTCAGTCAGGACTACAGAGAACACAGAAACACATCCTCAGTCAGGACTACAGAGAACACAGAAACCCATCCTCAGTCAGGACTACAGAGAACACAGAAACACATCCTCAGTCAGGACTACAGAGAACACAGGAACACATCCTCATTAAGGACTACAGAGAACACAGAAACACATCCTCAGTCAGGACTATAGAGACAGAAACAAATCCTCAGTCAGGACTACAGAGACAGAAACACATCCTCAGTCAGGACTACAAAGGAACACAGAAACACATCCTCAGTCAAGGACGACAGAGAACAAAGAAACACATCCTCAGTCAGGACTACAGAGAACACGGAAACACATCATCAGTCAGGACTACAGAGACAGAAACACATCCTCAGCCAGGACTACAGAAAACACAGAAACACATCCTCAGTCAGGACTACAGAGACAGAAACACATCCTCAGCCAGGGCTACAGAAAACACAGAAACACATCCTCAGCCAGGACTACAGAAAACACAGAAACACATCCTCAGTCAGGATGACAGAGAACACAGAAACACATCCTCATTTTGGACTACGGAGAACACAGAAACACATCCTCAGTCAGGACTATGGAGAACACAGAAACACATCCGCAGTCAGGACTACAGAGACAGAAACACATCCTCAGTCAGGACTGCAGAGACAGAAACACATCCTCAGTCAGGTCTATAGAGACAGAAACAAATCCTCAGTCAGGACTACAGGGAACACTGAAACACATCCTCAGTCAGTACTACAGAGACTGAAACAAATCCTCAGTCAGGACTACAGGGAACACAGAAACACATCCTCAGTCAGGACTACAGAGGCAGAAACACATCCTCAGTCAGGACTACAGAGACAGAAACACATCCTCAGTCAGGACTACAGAGACGGAAACACATCCTCTTTCAGGACTACAGAGAACACAGAAACACATCCTCAGTCAGGACTGCAGAGAACACAGAAACACATCCTCAGTCAGGACTGCAGAGAACACAGAAACACATCCTCAGTCAGGACTGCAGAGAACACAGAAACCCATCCTCAGTCAGGACTACAGAGAACACAGAAACCCATCCTCAGTCAGGACTACAGAGAACACAGGAACACATCCTCAGTCAGGACTACAGAGACAGAAACAAATCCTCAGTCAGGACTACAGAGAACACAGAAACACAGCCTCAGTCAGGACTACAGAGAACACAGAAACCCATCCTCAGTCAGGACTACAGAGAACACAGGAACACATCCTCATTAAGGACTACAGAGAACACAGAAACACATCCTCAGTCAGGACTATAGAGACAGAAACAAATCCTCAGTCAGGACTACAGAGACAGAAACACATCCTCAGTCAGTACTACAAAGGAACACAGAAACACATCCTCTGTCAGGACTACAGAGACAGAAACACATCCTCAGTCAGCACTACAGAGAACACAGAAACACATCCTCAGCCAGGACTACAGAGAACACAGGAACACATCCTCATTCAGGACAACAGAGACAGAAACACATCCTCAGTCAGGAGAACAGGGAACACAGAAACACATCCTCAGTCAGGACTACAGAGAACACAGAAACACATCATCAGTCAGGACTACAGAGAACACAGAAACACATCCTCAGTCAGGACTACAGAGAACACAGAAACACATCCTCAGTCAGGACTACAGAGAACACAGAAACACATCCTCTGTCAGGACTACAGAGACAGAAACACATCCTCAGTCAGCACTACAGAGAACACAGAAACACATCCTCAGTCAGGACTACAGAGAACACAGAAACACATCCTCAGTCAGGACTACAGATTACACATAAACACATCCTCAGTCAGGACTACAGAGAACACAGAAACACATCATCAGTCAGGACTACAGAGAACACAGAAACACATCCTCATTCAGGACTACAGAGAACACAGGAACACATCCTCATTAAGGACTACAGAGAACACAGAAACACATCCTCAGTCAGGAATATAGAGACAGAAACAAATCCTCAGTCAGGACTACAGAGACAGAAACACATCCTCAGTCAGGACTACAGAGAACACAGAAACACATCATCAGTCAGGACTACAGAGAACACAGAAACACATCCTCATTCAGGACTACAGAGAACACAGAAAGACATCCTCAGTCAGGACTACAGAGAACACAGGAACACATCCTCATTAAGGACTACAGAGAACACAGAAACACATCCTCAGTCAGGACTATAGAGACAGAAACAAATCCTCAGTCAGGACTACAGAGACAGAAACACATTCTCAGTCAGGACTACAGAGAACACAGAAACACATCCTCAGTCAGGACTACAGAGAACACAGAAACAAATCCTCAGTCAGGACTACAGAGAACACAGAAACAAATCCTCAGTCAGGACTTCATAGAACACATCATCAGTCAGGACAACAGAGAACACAGAAACACATCCTCAGTCAGGACTACAGAGAACACAGAAACACATCCTCAGTCAGGACTACAGAGAACACGGAAACACATCCTCAGTCAGGACTTCATAGAACACATCATCAGTCAGGACAACAGAGAACACAGAAACACATCCTCAGTCAGGACTACAGAGAACACAGAAACACATCCTCAGTCAGGACTACAGAGAACACGGAAACACATCCTCAGTCGGGACTATAGAGACAGAAACACATCCTCAGTCAGGACTACAGAGAACACAGAAACACATCCTCAGTCAGGACTACAGAGAACACGGAAACACATCCTCAGTCGGGACTATAGAGACAGAAACACATCCTCAGTCAGGACTACAGAGACAGAAACACATCCTCAGTCAGGAGAACACAGAACACAGAAACACATCATCAATCAGGACTACAGAGAACACAGAAACACATCCTCAGTCAGGACTACAGAGAACACAGAAACACATCCTCAGTCAGCTCTACAGAGAACACAGAAGCACATCCACATTCAGGACGACAGAGACAGATACACATCCTCAGTCAGGACTACAGAGAACACAGAAACAAATCCTCTGGTCGGACTGCAGAGACAGAAACACATCCTCAGTCAGGACGACAGAGAACAAAGAAACACATCCTCATTCAGGACTACAGAGAACACAGAAACACATTATCATTCAGGACTACAGAGAACACAGAAAGACATCCTCAGTCAAGACTACAGGGAACACAGAAACACATCCTCACTCAGGACTATAGAGACAGAAACAAATCCTCAGTCAGGACTACAGAGACAGAAACACATCCTCAGTCAGGACTACAGAGAACACAGAAACACATCCTCAGTCAGGACTACAGAGAACACAGAAACACATCCTCAGTCAGGACTACAGATTACACAGAAACACATCCTCATTCAGGACTACAGAGAACACAGAAAGACATCCTCAGTCAGGACTACAGAGAACACAGAAAGACATCCTCAGTCAGGGCTACAGAGAACACAGAAACACATCCTCATTAAGGACTACAGAGAACACAGAAACACATCCTCAGTCAGGACTATAGAGACAGAAACAAATCCTCAGTCAGGACTACAGGGAACACTGAAACACATCCTCAGTCAGGACTACAGAGACAGAAACAAATCCTCAGTCAGGACTACAGAGAACACAGGAACACACCCTCATTAAGGACTACAGAGAACACAGAAACACATCCTCAGTCAGGACTATAGAGACAGAAACAAATCCTCAGTCAGGACTACAGAGACAGAAACACATCCTCAGTCAGGACTACAGAGAACACAGAAACACATCCTCAGTCAGGACTACAGAGAACACAGAAACACATCCTCAGTCAGGACTACAGAGAACACAGAAACACATCCTCAGTCAGGACTATAGAGACAGAAACAAATCCTCAGTCAGGACTACAGAGACAGAAACACATCCTCAGTCAGGACTACAGAGAACACAGAAACACATCCTCAGTCAGGACTACAGAGAACACAGAAACACATCCTCAGTCAGGACTACAGATTACACAGAAACACATCCTCATTCAGGACTACAGAGAACACAGAAAGACATCCTCAGTCAGGACTACAGAGAACACAGAAAGACATCCTCAGTCAGGACTACAGAGAACACAGAAACACATCCTCATTAAGGACTACAGAGAACACAGAAACACATCCTCAGTCAGGACTATAGAGACAGAAACACATCCTCAGTCAGGACTACAGAGGCAGAAACACATCCTCAGTCAGGACTACAGAGACAGAAACACATCCTCAGTCAGGACTACAGAGACGGAAACACATCCTCAGTCAGGACTACAGAGAACACAGAAACACATCCTCAGTCAGGACTACAGATTACACAGAAACACATCCTCATTCAGGACTACAGAAAACACAGAAACACATCCTCAGTCAGGATGACAGAGAACACAGAAACACATCCTCATTTTGGACTACGGAGAACACAGAAACACATCCTCAGTCAGGACTATGGAGAACACAGAAACACATCCGCAGTCAGGACTACAGAGACAGAAACACATCCTCAGTCAGGACTGCAGAGACAGAAACACATCCTCAGTCAGGTCTATAGAGACAGAAACAAATCCTCAGTCAGGACTACAGGGAACACTGAAACACATCCTCAGTCAGGACTACAGAGACAGAAACAAATCCTCAGTCAGGACTACAGAGAACACAGGAACACATCCTCATTAAGGACTACAGAGAACACAGAAACACATCCTCAGTCAGGACTATAGAGACAGAAACAAATCCTCAGTCAGGACTACAGAGACAGAAACACATCCTCAGTCAGGACTACAGAGAACACAGAAACACATCCTCAGTCAGGACTACAGAGAACACAGAAACACATCCTCAGTCAGGACTACAGATTACACAGAAACACATCCTCATTCAGGACTACAGAGAACACAGAAAGACATCCTCAGTCAGGACTACAGAGAACACAGAAAGACATCCTCAGTCAGGGCTACAGAGAACACAGAAACACATCCTCATTAAGGACTACAGAGAACACAGAAACACATCCTCAGTCAGGACTATAGAGACAGAAACACATCCTCAGTCAGGACTACAGAGGCAGAAACACATCCTCAGTCAGGACTACAGAGACAGAAACACATCCTCAGTCAGGACTACAGAGACAGAAACACATCCTCAGTCAGGACTACAGAGAACACAGAAACACATCCTCAGTCAGGACTACAGAGAACACAGAAACAAATCCTCAGTCAGGACTACAGAGAACACATAAACCCATCCTCAGTCAGGACTACAGAGAACACAGAAACACATCCTCAGTTAGGACTACAGAGAACACAGGAACACATCCTCATTAAGGACTACAGAGAACACAGAAACACATCCTCAGTCAGGACTATAGAGACAGAAACAAATCCTCAGTCAGGACTACAGAGACAGAAACACATCCTCAGTCAGGACTACAAAGGAACACAGAAACACATCCTCAGTCAAGGACGACAGAGAACAAAGAAACACATCCTCAGTCAGGACTACAGAGAACACGGAAACACATCCTCAGTCAGGACTACAGAGACAGAAACACATCCTCAGCCAGGGCTACAGAAAACACAGAAACACATCCTCAGCCAGGACTACAGAAAACACAGAAACACATCCTCAGCCAGGACTACAGAAAACACAGAAACACATCCTCAGTCAGGATGACAGAGAACACAGAAACACATCCTCATTTTGGACTACGGAGAACACAGAAACACATCCTCAGTCAGGACTATGGAGAACACAGAAACACATCCTCAGTCAGGACTACAGAGACAGAAACACATCCTCAGTCAGGACTGCAGAGACAGAAACACATCCTCAGTCAGGTCTATAGAGACAGAAACAAATCCTCAGTCAGGACTACAGGGAACACTGAAACACATCCTCAGTCAGGACTACAGAGACAGAAACAAATCCTCAGTCAGGACTACAGAGAACACAGGAACACATCCTCATTAAGGACTACAGAGAACACAGAAACACATCCTCAGTCAGGACTATAGAGACAGAAACAAATCCTCAGTC
The DNA here is from genome assembly GCF_036934945.1 of Oncorhynchus masou masou. Taxonomy (NCBI): domain Eukaryota; kingdom Metazoa; phylum Chordata; class Actinopteri; order Salmoniformes; family Salmonidae; genus Oncorhynchus; species Oncorhynchus masou. Next base: position 406,256 of record NC_088236.1, on the reverse strand, counting down.
AGGACTACAGAGACAGAAACACATCCTCAGTCAGGACTACAGAGAACACAGAAACACATCCTCAGTCAGGACTACAGAGAACACAGAAACACATCCTCAGTCAGGACTACAGATTACACAGAAACACATCCTCATTCAGGACTACAGAGAACACAGAAAGACATCCTCAGTCAGGACTACAGAGAACACAGAAAGACATCCTCAGTCAGGGCTACAGAGAACACAGAAACACATCCTCATTAAGGACTACAGAGAACACAGAAACACATCCTCAGTCAGGACTATAGAGACAGAAACACATCCTCAGTCAGGACTACAGAGGCAGAAACACATCCTCAGTCAGGACTACAGAGACAGAAACACATCCTCAGTCAGGACTACAGAGACGGAAACACATCCTCAGTCAGGACTACAGAGAACACAGAAACACATCCTCAGTCAGGACTACAGAGAACACAGAAACAAATCCTCAGTCAGGACTACAGAGAACACATAAACCCATCCTCAGTCAGGACTACAGAGAACACAGAAACACATCCTCAGTTAGGACTACAGAGAACACAGGAACACATCCTCATTAAGGACTACAGAGAACACAGAAACACATCCTCAGTCAGGACTATAGAGACAGAAACAAATCCTCAGTCAGGACTACAGAGACAGAAACACATCCTCAGTCAGGACTACAAAGGAACACAGAAACACATCCTCAGTCAAGAACGACAGAGAACAAAGAAACACATCCTCAGTCAGGACTACAGAGAACACGGAAACACATCATCAGTCAGGACTACAGAGACAGAAACACATCCTCAGCCAGGACTACAGAAAACACAGAAACACATCCTCAGTCAGGACTACAGAGACAGAAACACATCCTCAGCCAGGGCTACAGAAAACACAGAAACACATCCTCAGCCAGGACTACAGAAAACACAGAAACACATCCTCAGCCAGGACTACAGAAAACACAGAAACACATCCTCAGTCAGGATGACAGAGAACACAGAAACACATCCTCATTTTGGACTACGGAGAACACAGAAACACATCCTCAGTCAGGACTATGGAGAACACAGAAACACATCCGCAGTCAGGACTACAGAGACAGAAACACATCCTCAGTCAGGACTGCAGAGACAGAAACACATCCTCAGTCAGGTCTATAGAGACAGAAACAAATCCTCAGTCAGGACTACAGGGAACACTGAAACACATCCTCAGTCAGTACTACAGAGACTGAAACAAATCCTCAGTCAGGACTACAGGGAACACAGAAACACATCCTCAGTCAGTTCTACAGAGGCAGAAACACATCCTCAGTCAGGACTACAGAGAACACAGAAACAAATCCTCAGTCAGGACTGCAGAGAACACAGAAACCCATCCTCAGTCAGGACTACAGAGAACACAGAAACACATCCTCAGTCAGGACTACAGAGAACACAGAAACCCATCCTCAGTCAGGACTACAGAGACAGAAACAAATCCTCAGTCAGGACTACAGAGAACACAGAAACCCATCCTCAGTCTGGACTACAGAGACAGAAACAAATCCTCAGTCAGGACTACAGAGAACACAGAAACACAGCCTCAGTCAGGACTACAGAGACGGAAACACATCCTCTTTCAGGACTACAGAGAACACAGAAACACATCCTCAGTCAGGACTGCAGAGAACACAGAAACACATCCTCAGTCAGGACTACAGAGAACACAGAAACAAATCCTCAGTCAGGACTACAGAGAACACAGAAACCCATCCTCAGTCAGGACTACAGAGAACACAGAAACAAATCCTCAGTCAGGACTACAGAGAACACAGAAACACATCCTCAGTCAGGACTACAGAGAACACAGAAACAAATCCTCAGTCAGGACTACAGAGACAGAAACAAATCCTCAGTCAGGACTACAGAGAACACAGAAACCCATCCTCAGTCAGGACTACAGAGACAGAAACAAATCCTCAGTCAGGACTACAGAGAACACAGAAACACAGCCTCAGTCAGGACTACAGAGACGGAAACACATCCTCTTTCAGGACTACAGAGAACACAGAAACACATCCTCAGTCAGGACTGCAGAGAACACAGAAACCCATCGTCAGTCAGGACTACAGAGAACACAGAAACACATCCTCAGTCAGGACTACAGAGACAGAAACAAATCCTCAGTCAGGACTACAGAGAACACAGAAACACAGCCTCAGTCAGGACTACAGAGAACACAGAAACCCATCCTCAGTCAGGACTACAGAGAACACAGAAACACATCCTCAGTCAGGACTACAGAGAACACAGGAACACATCCTCATTAAGGACTACAGAGAACACAGAAACACACCCTCAGTCAGGACTATAGAGACAGAAACAAATCCTCAGTCAGGACTACAGAGACAGAAACACATCCTCAGTCAGTACTACAAAGGAACACAGAAACACATCCTCAGTCAGGACTACAGAGAACACAGAAAGACATCCTCAGTCAGGACTACAGAGAACACAGAAACACATCCTCAGTCAGGTCTACAGAGAACACAGAAACACATCCTCTGTCAGGACTACAGAGACAGAAACACATCCTCAGTCAGCACTACAGAGAACACAGAAACACATCCTCAGCCAGGACTACAGAGAACACAGGAACACATCCTCATTCAGGACAACAGAGACAGAAACACATCCTCAGTCAGGAGAACAGGGAACACAGAAACACATCCTCAGTCAGGACTACAGAGAACACAGAAACACATCATCAGTCAGGACTACAGAGAACACAGAAACACATCCTCAGTCAGGACTACAGAGAACACAGAAACACATCCTCAGTCAGGACTACAGAGACAGGAACACATCCTCAGTCAGGACGACAGAGAACACAGAAACACATCCTCAGTCAGGACTACAGAGAACACAGAAAGACATCCTCAGTCAGGACTACAGAGAACACAGAAACACATCCTCAGTCAGGACTACAGAGAACACAGAAACACATCCTCAGTCAGGACTACAGAGACAGGAACACATCCTCAGTCAGGACGACAGAGAACACAGAAACACATCCTCAGTCAGGACTACAGAGAACACAGAAAGACATCCTCAGTCAGGACTACAGAGAACACAGAAATACATCCTCAGTCAGGACTACAGAGAACACAGAAACACATCCTCAGTCAGGACTACAGATTACACATAAACACATCCTCAGTCAGGACTACAGAGAACACAGAAACACATCATCAGTCAGGACTACAGAGAACACAGAAACACATCCTCATTCAGGACTACAGAGAACACAGAAAGACATCCTCAGTCAGGACTACAGAGAACACAGGAACACATCCTCATTAAGGACTACAGAGAACACAGAAACACATCCTCAGTCAGGAATATAGAGACAGAAACATATCCTCAGTCAGGACTACAGAGACAGAAACACATCCTCAGTCAGGACTACAGAGAACACAGAAACACATCATCAGTCAGGACTACAGAGAACACAGAAACACATCCTCATTCAGGACTACAGAGAACACAGAAAGACATCCTCAGTCAGGACTACAGAGAACACAGGAACACATCCTCATTAAGGACTACAGAGAACACAGAAACACATCCTCAGTCAGGACTATAGAGACAGAAACAAATCCTCAGTCAGGACTACAGAGACAGAAACACATCCTCAGTCAGGACTACAGAGAACAAAGAAACACATCCTCATTCAGGACTACAGAGAACACAGAAACACATTATCATTCAGGACTACAGAGAACACAGAAAGACATCCTCAGTCAAGACTACAGGGAACACAGAAACACATCCTCACTCAGGACTATAGAGACAGAAACAAATCCTCAGTCAGGACTACAGAGACAGAAACACATCCTCAGTCAGGACTACAGAGAACACAGAAACACATCCTCAGTCAGGACTACAGAGAACACAGAAACAAATCCTCAGTCAGGACTACAGAGAACACAGAAACACATCCTCATTCAGGACTACAGAGAACACAGAAAGACATCCTCAGTCAGGACTACAGAGAACACAGAAAGACATCCTCAGTCAGGACTACAGAGAACACAGAAACACATCTTCATTAAGGACTACAGAGAACGCAGAAACACATCCTCAGTCAGGACTATAGAGACAGAAACAAATCCTCAGTCAGGACTACATGGAACACAGAAACACATCCTCAGTCAGGACTACAGAGGCAGAAACACATCCTCAGTCAGGAATACAGAGACAGAAACACATCCTCAGTCAGGACTACAGAGAACACAGAAACACATCCTCAGTCAGGACTACAGAGAACACAGAAACACATCCTCAGTCAGCACTACAGAGAACACAGAAGCACATCCTCATTCAGGACTACAGAGACAGAAACACATCCTCAGTCAGGACTACAGAGAACACAGAAACAAATCCTCAGTCAGGACTACAGAGAACACAGGAACACATCCTCATTAAGGACTACAGAGAACACAGAAACACATCCTCAGTCAGGACGACAGAGAACAAAGAAAGACATCCTCAGTCAGGACTACAGAGAACACAGGAACACATCCTCATTAAGGACTACAGAGAACACAGAAACACATCCTCAGTCAGGACTATAGAGACAGAAACAAATCCTCAGTCAGGACTACAGAGACAGAAACACATCCTCAGTCAGGACTACAGAGAACACAGAAACACCTCCTCAGTCAGGACTACAGATTACACAGAAACACATCCTCATTCAGGACTACAGGGAACACAGAAAGACATCCTCAGTCAGGACTACAGAGAACACAGAAAGACATCCTCAGTCAGGGCTACAGAGAACACAGAAACACATCCTCATTAAGGACTACAGAGATCACAGAAACACATCCTCAGTCAGGACTATAGAGACAGAAACAAATCCTCAGTCAGGACTACAGGGAACACTGAAACACATCCTCAGTCAGTACTACAGAGACAGAAACAAATCCTCAGTCAGGACTACAGGGAACACAGAAACACATCCTCAGTCAGGACTACAGAGGCAGAAACACATCCTCAGTCAGGACTACAGAGACAGAAACACATCCTCAGTCAGGACTACAGAGACGGAAACACATCCTCTTTCAGGACTACAGAGAACACAGAAACAAATCCTCAGTCAGGACTACAGAGAACACAGAAACACATCCTCAGTCAGGACTACAGAAAACACAGAAACACATCCTCAGTCAGGACTACAGAAAACACAGAAACACATCCTCAGTCAGGACTACAGAGAACACAGAAACACATCCTCATTAAGGACTACAGAGAACACGGAAACACATCCTCAGTCAGGACTATAGAGAACACAGAAACACATCCTCAGTCAGGACTACAGAGAACACAGGAACACATCCTCATTAAGGACTACAGAGAACACAGAAACACATCCTCAGTCAGGACTATAGAGACAGAAACAAATCCTCAGTCAGGACTACAGAGACAGAAACACATCCTCAGTCAGGACTACAAAGGAACACAGAAACACATCCTCAGTCAAGGACGACAGAGAACAAAGAAACACATCCTCAGTCAGGACTACAGAGAACACAGAAACACATCATCAGTCAGGACTACAGAGACAGAAACACATCCTCAGCCAGAACTACAGAAAACACAGAAACACATCCTCAGTCAGGACTACAGAGACAGAAACACATCCTCAGCCAGGACTACAGAAAACACAGAAACACATCCTCAGCCAGGACTACAGAAAACACAGAAACACATCCTCAGTCAGGATGACAGAGAACACAGAAACACATCCTCATTTTGGTCTACGGAGAACACAGAAACACATCCTCAGTCAGGACTATGGAGAACACAGAAACACATCCGCAGTCAGGACTACAGAGACAGAAACACATCCTCAGTCAGGACTATAGAGACATAAACACATCCTCAGTCAGGACTACAGAGACAGAAACACATCCTCAGTCAGAACTACAGAGACAGAAACACATCCTCAGTCAGCACTACTGAGAACACAGGAACACATCCTTAGTCAGGACTATAGAGACAGAAACACATCCTCAGTCAGGACTACAGAGACAGAAACACATCCTCAGTCAGGACGACAGAGAACACAGAAACACATCATCAGTCAGGACTACAGGGAACACAGAAACACATCCTCAGTCAGGACTACAGAGAACACAGAAACACATCCTCAGTCAGGACTACAGAGACAGAAACACATCCTCAGTCAGGACGACAGAGAACACAGAAACACATCCTTAGTCAGGACAACAGAGAACACAGAAAGACATCCTCAGTCAGGACTACAGAGAACACAGAAACACATCCTCAGTCAGGACTACAGAGAACACAGAAACACATCCTAAGTCAGGACTACAGACACAGAAACACATCCTCAGTCAGCACTACAGAGAACACAGAAACACATCCTCATTCAGGACTACAGAGTTCACAGAAACACATCCTAAGTCAGGACTACAGACACAGAAACACATCCTCAGTCAGGACTACAGAGAACACAGAAACACATCCTCAGCCAGGACTACAGAGAACACAGGAACACATCCTCATTCAGGACAACAGAGACAGAAACACATCCTCAGTCAGGACTACAGAGAACACAGAAACACATCCTCATTCAGGACTACAGAGAACACAGAAAGACATCCTCAGTCAGGACTACAGAGAACACAGAAACACATCCTCAGTCAGGACTACAGAGAACACAGAAACACATCCTCAGTCGGGACTATAGAGACAGAAACAAATCCTCTGTCAGGACGACAGAGAACACAGAAACACATCCTCATTTTGGACTACGGAGAACACAGAAACACATCCTCAGTTAGGACTACAGAGAATACAGAAACACATCCTAAGTCAGGATTACAGAGACTGGAACACATCCTCAGTCAGGACTACAGAGAACACAGAAACACATCCTCAGTCAGGACTACAGAGAACCCAGAAAGACATCATCAGTCAGGACTACAGAGAACACAGAAACACATCCTCAGTCAGGACTACAGAGAACACAGAAACAAATCCTCTGGTTGGACTGCAGAGACAGAAACACATCCTCAGTCAGGACGACAGAGAACAAAGAAACACATCCTCATTCAGGACTACAGAGAACACAGAAACACATCCTCACTCAGGACTATAGAGACAGAAACAAATCCTCAGTCAGGACTACAGAGACAGAAACACATCCTCAGTCAGGACTACAGAGAACACAGAAACACATCCTCAGTCAGGACTACAGAGAACACAGAAACACATCCTCAGTCAGGACTACAGAGAACACAGAAACACATCCTCATTCAGGACTACAGAGAACACAGAAACACATCCTCAGTCAGGACTATGGAGAACACAGAAACACATCCTCAGTCAGGACTACAGAGACAGAAACACATCCTCAGTCAGGACTGCAGAGACAGAAACACATCCTCAGTCAGGACTACAGAGAAAGAAACACATCCTCAGTCAGGACTACAGAGAACACAGAAACACATCCTCATTCAGGACTACAGAGTTCACAGAAACACATCCTAAGTCAGGACTACAGACACAGAAACACATCCTCAGCCAGGACTACAGAAAACACAGAAACACATCCTCAGCCAGGACTACAGAAAACACAGAAACACATCCTCAGCCAGGACTACAGAAAACACAGAAACACATCCTCAGTCAGGATGACAGAGAACACAGAAACACATCCTCATTTTGGACTACGGAGAACACAGAAACACATCCTCAGTCAGGACTATGGAGAACACAGAAAGACATCCGCAGTCAGGACTACAGAGACAGAAACACATCCTCAGTCAGGACTGCAGAGACAGAAACACATCCTCAGTCAGGACTACAGAGAAAGAAACACATCCTCAGTCAGGACTATGGAGAACACAGAAACACATCCTCAGTCAGGACTATAGAGACATAAACACATCCTCAGTCAGGACTACAGAGACAGAAACACATCCTCAGTCAGGACTACAGAGACAGAAACACATCCTCAGTCAGCACTACTGAGAACACAGGAACACATCCTAAGTCAGGACTATAGAGACAGAAACACATCCTCAGTCAGGACTACAGAGACAGAAACACATCCTCAGTCAGGAGAACAGGGAACACAGAAACACATCCTCAGTCAGGACTACAGAGAACACAGAAACACATCATCAGTCAGGACTACAGAGAACACAGAAACACATCCTCAGTCAGGACTACAGAGAACACAGAAACACATCCTCAGTCAGGACTACATAGGCAGAAACACATCCTCAGTCAGGACGACAGAGAACACAGAAACACATCCTCAGTCAGGACTACAGAGAACACAGAAAGACATCCTCAGTCAGGACTACAGAGAACACAGAAACACATCCTCAGTCAGGACTACAGAGAACACAGAAACACATCCTCTGTCAGGACAACAGAGACAGAAACACATCCTCAGTCAGCACTACAGACAACACAGAAACACATCCTCATTCAGGACTACAGAGTTCACAGAAACACATCCTCAGTCAGGACTACAGAGAACACAGAAACACATCCTCAGTCAGGACTACAGAGACAGAAACACATCCTCAGTCAGGACGACAGAGAACCTAGAAACACATCCTTAGTCAGGACTACAGAGAACACAGAAACACATCCTCAGTCAGGACTACAGAGAACACAGAAACACATCCTCAGTCAGGACTACAGAGAACACAGAAACACATCCTCTGTCAGGACTACAGAGACAGAAACATATCCTCAGTCAGCACTACAGAGAACACAGAAACACATCCTCATTCAGGACTACAGAGTTCACAGAAACACATCCTCAGTCAGGACTACAGACACAGAAACACATCCTCAGTCAGGACTACAGAGAACACAGAAACACATCCTCAGTCAGGACTACAGAGAACACAGAAACACATCCTCATTCAGGACTACAGAGAACACAGGAACACATCCTCATTCAGGACAACAGAGACAGAAACACATCCTCAGTCAGGACTACAGAGAACACAGAAACACATCCTCATTCAGGACTACAGAGAACACAGAAAGACATCCTCAGTCAGGACTACAGAGAACACAGAAAGACATCCGCAGTCAGGACTACAGAGAACACAGAAACACATCCTCAGTCAGGACTGCAGAGACAGAAACACATCCTCAGTCAGGACTACAGAGAAAGAAACACATCCTCAGTCAGGACTATGGAGAACACAGAAACACATCCTCAGTCAGGATTACAGAGGCAGAAACACATCCTCAGTCAGGACTATAGAGACATAAACACATCCTCAGTCAGGACTACAGAGACAGAAACACATCCTCAGTCAGGACTACAGAGACAGAAACACATCCTCAGTCAGCACTACTGAGAACACAGGAACACATCCTAAGTCAGGACTATAGAGACAGAAACACATCCTCAGTCAGGACTACAGAGACAGAAACACATCCTCAGTCAGGAGAACAGGGAACACAGAAACACATCCTCAGTCAGGACTACAGAGAACACAGAAACACATCATCAGTCAGGACTACAGAGAACACAGAAACACATCCTCAGTCAGGACTACAGAGAACACAGAAACACATCCTCAGTCAGGACTACAGAGGCAGAAACACATCCTCAGTCAGGACGACAGAGAACACAGAAACAGATCCTCAGTCAGGACTACAGAGAACACAGAAAGACATCCTCAGTCAGGACTACAGAGAACACAGAAACACATCCTCAGTCAGGACTACAGAGAACACAGAAACACATCCTCTGTCAGGACTACAGAGACAGAAACACATCCTCAGTCAGCACTACAGACAACACAGAAACACATCCTCATTCAGGACTACAGAGTTCACAGAAACACATCCTCAGTCAGGACTACAGAGAACACAGAAACACATCCTCAGTCAGGACTACAGAGACAGAAACACATCCTCAGTCAGGACTACAGAGACAGAAACACATCCTCAGTCAGGACGACAGAGAACCTAGAAACACATCCTTAGTCAGGACTACAGAGAACACAGAAAGACATCCTCAGTCAGGACTACAGAGAACACAGAAACACATCCTCAGTCAGGACTACAGAGAACACAGAAACACATCCTCTGTCAGGACTACAGAGACAGAAACACATCCTCAGTCAGCACTACAGAGAACACAGAAACACATCCTCATTCAGGACTACAGAGTTCACAGAAACACATCCTAAGTCAGGACTACAGACACAGAAACACATCCTCAGTCAGGACTACAGAGAACACAGAAACACATCCTCAGCCAGGACTACAGAGAACACAGGAAACACATCCTCATTCAGGACAACAGAGACAGAAACACATCCTCAGTCAGGACTACAGAGAACACAGAAACACATCCTCATTCAGGACTACAGAGAACACAGAAAGACATCCTCAGTCAGGACTACAGAGAACACAGAAACACATCCTCAGTCAGGACTACAGAGAACACAGAAACACATCCTCAGTCGGGACTATAGAGACAGAAACAAATCCTCTGTCAGGACGACAGAGAACACAGAAACACATCCTCATTTTGGACTACGGAGAACACAGAAACACATCCTCAGTTAGGACTACAGAGAATACAGAAACACATCCTCAGTCAGGATTACAGAGACTGGAACACATCCTCAGTCAGGACTACAGAGAACACAGAAACACATCCTCAGTCAGGACTACAGAGAACACAGAAACAAATCCTCTGGTCGGACTGCAGAGACAGAAACACATCCTCAGTCAGGACGACAGAGAACAAAGAAACACATCCTCATTCAGGACTACAGAGAACACAGAAACACATCCTCACTCAGGACTATAGAGACAGAAACAAATCCTCAGTCAGGACTACAGAGACAGAAACACATCCTCAGTCAGGACTACAGAGAACACAGAAACACATCCTCAGTCAGGACTACAGAGAACACAGAAACACATCCTCAGTCAGGACTACAGAGAACACAGAAACACATCCTCATTCAGGACTACAGAGAACACAGAAACACATCCTCAGTCAGGACTATGGAGAACACAGAAACACATCCGCAGTCAGGACTACAGAGACAGAAACACATCCTCAGTCAGGACTGCAGAGACAGAAACACATCCTCAGTCAGGACTACAGAGAAAGAAACACATCCTCAGTCAGGACTACAGAGAACACAGAAACACATCCTCATTCAGGACTACAGAGTTCACAGAAACACATCCTAAGTCAGGACTACAGACACAGAAACACATCCTCAGCCAGGACTACAGAAAACACAGAAACACATCCTCAGCCAGGACTACAGAAAACACAGAAACACATCCTCAGCCAGGACTACAGAAAACACAGAAACACATCCTCAGTCAGGATGACAGAGAACACAGAAACACATCCTCATTTTGGACTACGGAGAACACAGAAACACATCCTCAGTCAGGACTATGGAGAACACAGAAAGACATCCGCAGTCAGGACTACAGAGACAGAAACACATCCTCAGTCAGGACTGCAGAGACAGAAACACATCCTCAGTCAGGACTACAGAGAAAGAAACACATCCTCAGTCAGGACTATGGAGAACACAGAAACACATACTCAGTCAGGATTACAGAGGCAGAAACACATCCTCAGTCAGGACTATAGAGACATAAACACATCCTCAGTCAGGACTACAGAGACAGAAACACATCCTCAGTCAGGACTACAGAGACAGAAACACATCCTCAGTCAGCACTACTGAGAACACAGGAACACATCCTAAGTCAGGACTATAGAGACAGAAACACATCCTCAGTCAGGACTACAGAGACAGAAACACATCCTCAGTCAGGAGAACAGGGAACACAGAAACACATCCTCAGTCAGGACTACAGAGAACACAGAAACACATCCTCAGTCAGGACTACAGAGAACACAGAAACACATCCTCAGTCAGGACTACAGAGGCAGAAACACATCCTCAGTCAGGACGACAGAGAACACAGAAACACATCCTCAGTCAGGACTACAGAGAACACAGAAAGACATCCTCAGTCAGGACTACAGAGAACACAGAAACACATCCTCAGTCAGGACTACAGAGAACACAGAAACACATCCTCTGTCAGGACTACAGAGACAGAAACACATCCTCAGTCAGCACTACAGACAACACAGAAACACATCCTCATTCAGGACTACAGAGTTCACAGAAACACATCCTAAGTCAGGACTACAGACACAGAAACACATCCTCAGTCAGGACTACAGAGAACAGAGAAACACATCCTCAGCCAGGACTACAGAGAACACAGGAACACATCCTCATTCAAGACAACAGAGACAGAAACACATCCTCAGTCAGGAGAACAGGGAACACAGAAACACATCCTCAGTCAGGACTACAGAGAACACAGAAACACATCATCAGTCAGGACTACAGAGATAGAAACACATCCTCAGTCAGTACGACAGAGAACACAGAAACACATCCTCAGTAAGGACTACAGAGAACACAGAAAGACATCCTCAGTCAGGACTACAGAGAACACAGAAACACATCCTCAGTCAGGACTACAGAGAACACAGAAACACATCCTCTGTCAGGACTACAGAGTTCACAGAAACACATCCTAAGTCAGGACTACAGACACAGAAACACATCCTCAGTCAGGACTACAGAGAACACAGAAACACATCCTCAGCCAGGACTACAGAGAACACAGGAACACATCCTCATTCAGGACAACAGAGACAGAAACACATCCTCAGTCAGGACTACAGAGAACACAGAAACACATCCTCATTCAGGACTACAGAGAACACAGAAAGACATCCTCAGTCAGGACTACAGAGAACACAGAAACACATCCTCAGTCAGGACTACAGAGAACACAGAAACACATCCTCAGTCAGGACTATAGAGACAGAAACAAATCCTCTGTCAGGACGACAGAGAACACAGAAACACATCCTCATTTTGGACTACGGAGAACACAGAAACACATCCTCAGTTAGGACTACAGAGAATACAGAAACACATCCTCAGTCAGGATTACAGAGAACACAGAAAGACATCCTCAGTCAGGACTACAGAGAACACAGAAACACATCCTCAGTCAGGACTACAGAGAACACAGAAACAAATCCTCTGGTCGGACTGCAGAGACAGAAACACATCCTCAGTCAGGACGACAGAGAACAAAGAAACACATCCTCATTCAGGACTACAGAGAACACAGAAACACATCCTCACTCAGGACTATAGAGACAGAAATACATCCTCAGTCAGGACTACAGAGACAGAAACACATCCTCAGTCAGGACTACAGAGAACACAGAAACACATCCTCAGTCAGGACTACAGAGAACACAGAAATACATCCTCAGTCAGGACTACAGAGACAGAAACACATCCTCATTCAGGACTACAGAGAACACAGAAACACATCCTCAGTCAGGACTACAGAGAACACAGAAACACATCCTCAGTCAGGACTACAGAGAACACAGAAACACATCCTCATTCAGGACTACAGAGAACACAGAAATACATCCTCAGTCAGGATTACAGAGACAGAAACACATCCTCAGTCAGGACTACATGGAACACAGAAACACATCCTCAGTCAGGACTACAGAGGCAGAAACACATCCTCAGTCAGGACTACAGAGACAGAAACACATCCTCAGTCAGGACTACAGAGAACACAGAAACACATCCTCAGTCAGGACTACAGAGTACACAGAAACACATGCTCAGTCAGCACTACAGAGAACACAGAAGCACATCCTCATTCAGGACGACAGAGACAGATACACATCCTCAGTCAGGACTACAGAGAACACAGAAACACATCCTCAGCCAGGACTACAGAGAACACAGGAACACATCCTCATTAAGGACTACAGAGAACACAGAAACACATCCTCAGTCAGGACTACAGAGAACACAGAAACACATCCTCATTCAGGACTACAGAGAACACAGAAAGACATCCTCAGTCAGGACTACAGAGAACACAGGAACACATCCTCATTAAGGACTACAGAGAACACAGAAACACATCCTCAGTCAGGACTACAGAGACAGAAACAAATCCTCAGTCAGGACTATAGAGACAGAAACAAATCCTCAGTCAGGACTACAGGGAACACTGAAACACATCCTCAGTCAGGACTACAGAGACAGAAACAAATCCTCAGTCAGGACCACAGAAAACACAGAAAGACATCCTCAGTCAGGACTACGGAGAACACAGAAACACATCCTCATTCAGGACTACAGAGAACACAGAAAGACATCCTCAGTCAGGACTACGGAGAACACAGAAACACATCCTCAGTCAGTACTACAGAGACAGAAACACATCCTCAGTCAGTACTACAGAGACAGAAACAAATCCTCAGTCAGGACTATAGAGACAGAAACAAATCCTCAGTCAGGACTACAGAGACAGAAACACATCCTCAGTCAGGACTATAGAGACAGAAACAAATCCTCAGTCAGGACTACAGAGACAGAAACACATCCTCAGTCAGGACTATAGAGACAGAAACAAATCCTCAGTCAGGACTACAGAGACAGAAACACATCCTCAGTCAGGACTACAGAGACAGAAACACATCCTCAGTCAGGACTATAGAGACAGAAACAAATCCTCAGTCAGGACTACAGAGACAGAAACAAATCCTCAGTCAGGACTACAGAGAACACAGAAACCCATCCTCATTCAGGACTACAGAGAACACAGAAACACATCCTCAGTCAGGACTACAGAGAACACAGAAACCCATCCTCAGTCATGACTACAGAGGCAGAAACACATCCTCAGTCAGGACTACAGAGACAGAAACACATCCTCAGTCAGGACTATAGAGACAGAAACAAATCCTCAGTCAGGACTACAGAGACAGAATCCCATCCTCAGTCAGGACTATAGAGACAGAAACAAATCCTCAGTCAGGACTATAGAGACAGAAACAAATCCTCAGTCAGGACTACAGAGACAGAAACAAATCCTCAGTCAGGACTACAGAGAACACAGAAACACATCCTCAGTCAGGACTACAGAGACAGAAACAAATCCTCAGTCAGGACTACAGAGAACACAGAAACACATCCTCAGTCAGGACTACAGAGACAGGAACACATCCTCAGTCAGGACTACAGAGAACACAGAAAGACATCCTCAGTCAGGACTACAGAGAACAAAGAAACACATCCTCATTCAGGACTACAGAGAACACAGAAACACATCCTCACTCAGGACTATAGAGACAGAAACAAATCCTCAGTCAGGACTACAGAGACAGAAACACATCCTCAGTCAGGACTACAGAGAACACAGAAACACATCCTCAGTCAGGACTACAGAGAACACAGAAACACATCCTCAGTCAGGACTACAGAGAACACAGAAACACATCCTCATTCAGGACTACAGAGAACACAGAAAGACATCCTCAGTCAGGACTACAGAGAACACAGAAACACATCATCAGTCAGGAGTACAGAGAACACAGAAACACATCCTCATTAAGGACTACAGAGAACACAGAAACACATCCTCAGTCAGGACTATAGAGACAGAAACAAATCCTCAGTCAGGACTACATGGAACACAGAAACACATCCTCAGTCAGGACTACAGAGGCAGAAACACATCCTCAGTCAGGACTACAGAGACAGAAACACATCCTCAGTCAGGACTACAGAGAACACAGAAACACATCCTCAGTCAGGACTACAGAGAACACAGAAACACATGCTCAGTCAGCACTACAGAGAACACAGAAGCACATCCTCATTCAGGACGACAGAGACAGATACACATCCTCAGTCAGGACTACAGAGAACACAGAAACACATCCTCAGCCAGGACTACAGAGAACACAGGAACACATCCTCATTAAGGACTACAGAGAACACAGAAACACATCCTCAGTCAGGACTACAGAGAACACAGAAACACATCCTCAGCCAGGACTGCAGAGACAGAAACACATCCTCAGTCAGGACGACAGAGAACCTAGAAACACATCCTTAGTCAGGACTACAGAGAACACAGAAAGACATCCTCAGTCAGGACTACAGAGAACACAGAAACACATCCTCAGTCAGGACTACAGAGAACACAGAAACACATCCTCTGTCAGGACTACAGAGACAGAAACATATCCTCAGTCAGCACTACAGAGAACACAGAAACACATCCTCATTCAGGACTACAGAGTTCACAGAAACACATCCTAAGTCAGGACTACAGACACAGAAACACATCCTCAGTCAGGACTACAGAGAACACAGAAACACATCCTCAGTCAGGACTACAGAGAACACAGAAACACATCCTCATTCAGGACTACAGAGAACACAGGAACACATCCTCATTCAGGACAACAGAGACAGAAACACATCCTCAGTCAGGACTACAGAGAACACAGAAACACATCCTCATTCAGGACTACAGAGAACACAGAAAGACATCCTCAGTCAGGACTACAGAGAACACAGAAAGACATCCGCAGTCAGGACTACAGAGAACACAGAAACACATCCTCAGTCAGGACTGCAGAGACAGAAACACATCCTCAGTCAGGACTACAGAGAAAGAAACACATCCTCAGTCAGACTATGGAGAACACAGAAACACATCCTCAGTCAGGATTACAGAGGCAGAAACACATCCTCAGTCAGGACTATAGAGACAGAAACACATCCTCAGTCAGGAGAACAGAAACACATCCTCAGTCAGGACTACAGAGACAGAAACACATCCTCAGTCAGCACTACTGAGAACACAGGAACACATCCTAAGTCAGGACTATAGAGACAGAAACACATCCTCAGTCAGGACTACAGAGACAGAAACACATCCTCAGTCAGGAGAACAGGAACACAGAAACACATCCTCAGTCAGGACTACAGAGAACACAGAAACACATCATCAGTCAGGACTACAGAGAACACAGAAACACATCCTCAGTCAGGACTACAGAGAACACAGAAACACATCCTCAGTCAGGACTACAGAGGCAGAAACACATCCTCAGTCAGGACGACAGAGAACACAGAAACACATCCTCAGTCAGGACTACAGAGAACACAGAAAGACATCCTCAGTCAGGACTACAGAGAACACAGAAACACATCCTCAGTCAGGACTACAGAGAACACAGAAACACATCCTCTGTCAGGACTACAGAGACAGAAACACATCCTCAGTCAGCACTACAGACAACACAGAAACACATCCTCATTCAGGACTACAGAGTTCACAGAAACACATCCTCAGTCAGGACTACAGAGAACACAGAAACACATCCTCAGTCAGGACTACAGAGACAGAAACACATCCTCAGTCAGGACTACAGAGACAGAAACACATCCTCAGTCAGGACGACAGAGAACTAGAAACACATCCTTAGTCAGGACTACAGAGAACACAGAAAGACATCCTCAGTCAGGACTACAGAGAACACAGAAACACATCCTCAGTCAGGACTACAGAGAACACAGAAACACATCCTCTGTCAGGACTACAGAGACAGAAACACATCCTCAGTCAGCACTACAGAGAACACAGAAACACATCCTCAGTCAGGACTACAGAGAACACAGAAACACATCCTCAGCCAGGACTACAGAAAACACAGAAAGACATCCTCAGTCAGGACTACAGAGGCAGAAACACATCCTCAGTCAGGACGACAGAGAACACAGAAACACATCCTCAGTCAGGACTACAGAGAACACAGAAAGACATCCTCAGTCAGGACTACAGAGAACACAGAAACACATCCTCAGTCAGGACTACAGAGAACACAGAAACACATCCTCAGTCAGGACTACAGAGACAGAAACACATCCTCAGTCAGCACTACAGACAACACAGAAACACATCCTCATTCAGGACTACAGAGTTCACAGAAACACATCCTAAGTCAGGACTACAGACACAGAAACACATCCTCAGTCAGGACTACAGAGAACAGAGAAACACATCCTCAGCCAGGACTACAGAGAACACAGGAACACATCCTCATTCAAGACAACAGAGACAGAAACACATCCTCAGTCAGAGAACAGGGAACACAGAAACACATCCTCAGTCAGGACTACAGAGAACACAGAAACACATCATCAGTCAGGACTACAGAGATAGAAACACATCCTCAGTCAGTACGACAGAGAACACCGAAACACATCCTCAGTAAGGACTACAGAGAACACAGAAAGACATCCTCAGTCAGGACTACAGAGTTCACAGAAACACATCCTAAGTCAGGACTACAGACACAGAAACACATCCTCAGTCAGGACTACAGAGAACACAGAAACACATCCTCAGCCAGGACTACAGAGAACACAGGAACACATCCTCATTCAGGACAACAGAGACAGAAACACATCCTCAGTCAGGACTACAGAGAACACAGAAACACATCCTCATTCAGGACTACAGAGAACACAGAAAGACATCCTCAGTCAGGACTACAGAGAACACAGAAACACATCCTCAGTCAGGACTACAGAGAACACAGAAACACATCCTCAGTCAGGACTATAGAGACAGAAACAAATCCTCTGTCAGGACGACAGAGAACACAGAAACACATCCTCATTTTGGACTACGGAGAACACAGAAACACATCCTCAGTTAGGACTACAGAGAATACAGAAACACATCCTCAGTCAGGATTACAGAGAACACAGAAAGACATCCTCAGTCAGGACTACAGAGAACACAGAAACACATCCTCTGGTCGGACTGCAGAGACAGAAACACATCCTCAGTCAGGACGACAGAGAACAAAGAAACACATCCTCATTCAGGACTACAGAGAACACAGAAACACATCCTCACTCAGGACTATAGAGACAGAAATACATCCTCAGTCAGGACTACAGAGACAGAAACACATCCTCAGTCAGGACTACAGAGAACACAGAAACACATCCTCAGTCAGGACTACAGAGAACACAGAAATACATCCTCAGTCAGGACTACAGAGACAGAAACACATCCTCATTCAGGACTACAGAGAACACAGAAACACATCCTCAGTCAGGACTACAGAGAACACAGAAACACATCCTCAGTCAGGACTACAGAGAACACAGAAACACATCCTCATTCAGGACTACAGAGAACACAGAAAGACATCCTCAGTCAGGACTACAGAGACAGAAAACACATCCTCAGTCAGGACTACATGGAACACAGAAACACATCCTCAGTCAGGACTACAGAGGCAGAAACACATCCTCAGTCAGGACTACAGAGACAGAAACACATCCTCAGTCAGGACTACAGAGAACACAGAAACACATCCTCAGTCAGGACTACAGAGTACACAGAAACACATGCTCAGTCAGCACTACAGAGAACACAGAAGCACATCCTCATTCAGGACGACAGAGACAGATACACATCCTCAGTCAGGACTACAGAGAACACAGAAACACATCCTCAGCCAGGACTACAGAGAACACAGGAACACATCCTCATTAAGGACTACAGAGAACACAGAAACACATCCTCAGTCAGGACTACAGAGAACACAGAAACACATCCTCATTCAGGACTACAGAGAACACAGAAAGACATCCTCAGTCAGGACTACAGAGAACACAGGAACACATCCTCATTAAGGACTACAGAGAACACAGAAACACATCCTCAGTCAGGACTATAGAGACAGAAACAAATCCTCAGTCAGGACTACAGAGACAGAAACACATCCTCAGTCAGGACTACAGAGAACACAGAAACACATCCTCAGTCAGGACTACAGAGAACAGAGAAACACATCCTCAGTCAGGACTACAGATTACACAGAAACACATCCTCATTCAGGACTACAGAGAACACAGAAAGACATCCTCAGTCAGGACTACAGAAAACACAGAAAGACATCCTCAGTCAGGACTACGGAGAACACAGAAACACATCCTCAGTCAGTACTACAGAGACAGAAACAAATCCTCAGTCAGGACTATAGAGACAGAAACAAATCCTCAGTCAGGACTACAGGGAACACTGAAACACATCCTCAGTCAGTACTACAGAGACAGAAACAAATCCTCAGTCAGGACTACAGGGAACACAGAAACACATCCTCAGTCATGACTACAGAGGCAGAAACACATCCTCAGTCAGGACTACAGAGACAGAAACACATCCTCAGTCAGGACTATAGAGACAGAAACAAATCCTCAGTCAGGACTACAGAGACAGAAACAAATCCTCAGTCAGGACTACAGAGAACACAGAAACCCATCCTCATTCAGGACTACAGAGAACACAGAAACACATCCTCAGTCAGGACTACAGAGAACACAGAAACCCATCCTCAGTCATGACTACAGAGGCAGAAACACATCCTCAGTCAGGACTACAGAGACAGAAACACATCCTCAGTCAGGACTATAGAGACAGAAACAAATCCTCAGTCAGGACTACAGAGACAGAAACCCATCCTCAGTCAGGACTATAGAGACAGAAACAAATCCTCAGTCAGGACTATAGAGACAGAAACAAATCCTCAGTCAGGACTACAGAGACAGAAACAAATCCTCAGTCAGGACTACAGAGAACACAGAAACACATCCTCAGTCAGGACTACAGAGACAGAAACAAATCCTCAGTCAGGACTACAGAGAACACAGAAACACATCCTCAGTCAGGACTACAGAGACAGGAACACATCCTCAGTCAGGACTACAGAGAACACAGAAAGACATCCTCAGTCAGGACTACAGAGAACAAAGAAACACATCCTCATTCAGGACTACAGAGAACACAGAAACACATCCTCACTCAGGACTATAGAGACAGAAACAAATCCTCAGTCAGGACTACAGAGACAGAAACACATCCTCAGTCAGGACTACAGAGAACACAGAAACACATCCTCAGTCAGGACTACAGAGAACACAGAAACACATCCTCAGTCAGGACTACAGAGAACACAGAAACACATCCTCATTCAGGACTACAGAGAACACAGAAAGACATCCTCAGTCAGGACTACAGAGAACACAGAAACACATCATCAGTCAGGACTACAGAGAACACAGAAACACATCCTCATTAAGGACTACAGAGAACACAGAAACACATCCTCAGTCAGGACTATAGAGACAGAAACAAATCCTCAGTCAGGACTACATGGAACACAGAAACACATCCTCAGTCAGACTACAGAGGCAGAAACACATCCTCAGTCAGGACTACAGAGACAGAAACACATCCTCAGTCAGGACTACAGAGAACACAGAAACACATCCTCAGTCAGGACTACAGAGAACACAGAAACACATGCTCAGTCAGCACTACAGAGAACACAGAAGCACATCCTCATTCAGGACGACAGAGACAGATACACATCCTCAGTCAGGACTACAGAGAACACAGAAACACATCCTCAGCCAGGACTACAGAGAACACAGGAACACATCCTCATTAAGGACTACAGAGAACACAGAAACACATCCTCAGTCAGGACTACAGAGAACACAGAAACACATCCTCAGCCAGGACTGCAGAGAACACAGAAACCCATCCTCAGTCAGGACTACAGAGAACACAGGAACACATCCTCAGTCAGGACGACAGAGAACACAGAAACACATCCTCAGCCAGGACTGCAGGGAACACAGAAACACATCCTCAGCCAGGACTGCAGGGAACACAGAAACACATCCTCAGTCAGGACTACAGAGACAGAAACACATCCTCAGCCAGGACTACAGAGAACACAGAAACCCATCCTCAGTCAGGACTACAGAGAACACAGAAACACATCCTCAGTCAGGACTACAAAGGAACACAGAAACACATCATCAGTCAGGACTACAGGGAACACAGAAACACATCCTCAGTCAGGACTACAGAGAACACAGAAACACATCCTCTGTCAGGACTACAAAGGAACACAGAAACACATCATTAGTCAGGACTACAGAGAACACAGAAACACATCCTCAGTCAGGACTACAAAGGAACACAGAAACACATCATTAGTCAGGACTACAGAGAACACAGAAACACATCCTCAGTCAGGACTACAGAGAACACAGAAACACATCCTCAGTCAGGACTACAGAGAACACAGAAACACATCCTCAGTCAGGACTACAGAGAACACAGAAACACATCCTCAGTCAGGACTACAGAGAACACAGAAACACATCCTCATTCAGGACTACAGAGAACACAGAAAGACATCCTCAGTCAGGACTACATGGAACACAGAAACACATCCTCAGTCAGGACTACAGAGGCAGAAACACATCCTCAGTCAGGACTACAGAGACAGAAAACACATCCTCAGTCAGGACTACAGAGAACACAGAAACACATCCTCAGTCAGGACTACAGAGAACACAGAAACACATCCTCAGTCAGCACTACAGAGAACACAGAAGCACATCCTCATTCAGGAATACAGAGAACACAGAAAGACATCCTCAGTCAGGACTATAGAGACAGAAACAAATCCTCAGTCAGGACTACAGAGACAGAAACACATCCTCAGTCAGGACTACAGAGAACACAGAAACACATCCTCAGCCAGGACTACAGAGAACACAGAACACACATCAGGACAACTGAGACAGTCAGTTAGGACTACAGAGAACACAGAAACACATCCTCATTCAGGACTACAGAGAACACAGAAACACATCCTCAGTCAGGATTACAGAGACTGGAACACATCCTCAGTCAGGACTACAGAGAACACAGAAACACATCCTCAGTCAGGACTACAGAGAATACAGAAACACATCCTCAGTCAGGATTACAGAGACTGGAACACATCCTCAGTCAGGACTACAGAGAACACAGAAACACATCCTCAGTCAGGACTACAGAGAACACAGAAAGACATCCTCAGTCAGGACTACAGAGAACACAGAAACACATCCTCAGTCAGGACTACAGAGAACAAAGAAACACATCCTCATTCAGGACTACAGAGAACACAGAAACACATCCTCAGTCAGGACTATAGAGACAGAAACAAATCCTCAGTCAGGACTATAGAGACAGAAACAAATCCTCAGTCAGGACTACATGGAACACAGAAACACATCCTCAGTCAGGACTACAGAGGCAGAAACACATCCTCAGTCAGGACTACAGAGACAGAAACACATCCTCAGTCAGGACTACAGAGAACACAGAAACACATCCTCAGTCAGGACTACAGAGAACACAGAAACACATCCTCAGTCAGCACTACAGAGAACACAGAAGCACATCCTCATTCAGGACGACAGAGACAGATACACATCCTCAGTCAGGACTACAGAGAACACAGAAACACATCCTCAGCCAGGACTACAGAGAACACAGGAACACATCCTCATTAAGGACTACAGAGAACACAGAAACACATCCTCAGTCAGGACTACAGAGAACACAGAAACACATCCTCATTCAGGACTACAGAGAACACAGAAAGACATCCTCAGTCAGGACTACAGAGAACACAGGAACACATCCTCATTAAGGACTACAGAGAACACAGAAACACATCCTCAGTCAGGACTACAGAGAACACAGGAACACATCCTCATTAAGGACTACAGAGAACACAGAAACACATCCTCAGTCAGGACTACAGAGACAGAAACACATCCTCAGTCAGGACTACAAAGGAACACAGAAACACATCCTCAGTCAAGGACGACAGAGAACAAAGAAACACATAATCAGTCAGGACTACAGAGAACACGGAAACACATCATCAGTCAGGACTACAGAGACAGAAACACATCCTCAGCCAGGACTACAGAAAACACAGAAACACATCCTCAGTCAGGACTACAGAGACAGAAACACATCCTCAGCCAGGACTACAGAAAACACAGAAACACATCCTCAGCCAGGACTACAGAAAACACAGAAACACATCCTCAACCAGGACTACAGAAAACACAGAAACACATCCTCAGTCAGGATGACAGAGAACACAGAAACACATCCTCATTTTGGACTACGGAGAACACAGAAACACATCCTCAGTCAGGACTATGGAGAACACAGAAACACATCCGCAGTCAGGACTATAGAGACAGAAACACATCCTCAGTCAGGACTACAGAGAACAAAGAAACACATCCTCATTCAGAACTACAGAGAACACAGAAACACATCCTCACTCAGGACTATAGAGACAGAAACAAATCCTCAGTTAGGACTATAGAGACAGAAACAAATCCTCAGTCAGGACTACATGGAACACAGAAACACATCCTCAGTCAGGACTACAGAGGCAGAAACACATCCTCAGTCAGGACTACAGAGACAGAAACACATCCTCAGTCAGGACTACAGAGAACACAGAAACACATCCTCAGTCAGGACTACAGAGAACACAGAAACACATCCTCAGTCAGCACTACAGAGAACACAGAAGCACATCCTCATTCAGGACGACAGAGACAGATACACATCCTCAGTCAGGACTACAGAGAACACAGAAACACATCCTCAGCCAGGACTACAGAGAACACAGGAACACATCCTCATTAAGGACTACAGAGAACACAGAAACACATCCTCAGTCAGGACTACAGAGAACACAGAAACACATCCTCATTCAGGACTACAGAGAACACAGAAAGACATCCTCAGTCAGGACTACAGAGAACACAGGAACACATCCTCATTAAGGACTACAGAGAACACAGAAACACATCCTCAGTCAGGACTACAGAGAACACAGGAACACATCCTCATTAAGGACTACAGAGAACACAGAAACACATCCTCAGTCAGGACTACAGAGACAGAAACACATCCTCAGTCAGGACTACAAAGGAACACAGAAACACATCCTCAGTCAAGGACGACAGAGAACAAAGAAACACATCCTCAGTCAGGACTACAGAGACAGAAACACATCCTCAGCCAGGACTACAGAAAACACAGAAACACATCCTCAGTCAGGACTACAGAGACAGAAACACATCCTCATTAAGGACTACAGAGAACACAGAAACACATCCTCAGTCAGGACTACAGAGAACACAGAAACACATCCTCAGCCAGGACTGCAGAGAACACAGAAACCCATCCTCAGTCAGGACTACAGAGAACACAGGAACACATCCTCAGTCAGGACGACAGAGAACACAGAAACACATCCTCAGCCAGGACTGCAGGGAACACAGAAACACATCCTCAGCCAGGACTGCAGGGAACACAGAAACACATCCTCAGTCAGGACTACAGAGACAGAAACACATCCTCAGCCAGGACTACAGAGAACACAGAAACCCATCCTCAGTCAGGACTACAGAGAACACAGAAACACATCCTCAGTCAGGACTACAAAGGAACACAGAAACACATTATTAGTCAGGAGAACAGGAACACAGAAACACATCCTCAGTCAGGACTACAGAGAACACAGAAACACATCCTCTGTCAGGACTACAAAGGAACACAGAAACACATCATTAGTCAGGACTACAGAGAACACAGAAATACATCCTCAGTCAGGACTACAAAGGAACACAGAAACACATCATTAGTCAGGAGAACAGGGAACACAGAAACACATCCTCAGTCAGGACTACAGAGAACACAGAAACACATCCTCTGTCAGGACTACAGAGAACACAGAAACACATCCTCAGTCAGGACTACAGAGAACACAGAAACACATCCTCAGTCAGGACTACAGAGAACACAGAAACACATCCTCATTCAGGACTACAGAGAACACAGAAAGACATCCTCAGTCAGGACTACATGGAACACAGAAACACATCCTCAGTCAGGACTACAGAGGCAGAAACACATCCTCAGTCAGGACTACAGAGACAGAAAACACATCCTCAGTCAGGACTACAGAGAACACAGAAACACATCCTGAGTCAGCACTACAGAGAACACAGAAGCACATCCTCATTCAGGACGACAGAGACAGATACACATCCTCAGTCAGGACTACAGAGAACACAGAAACACATCCTCAGCCAGGACTACAGAGAACACAGGAACACATCCTCATTAAGGACTACAGAGAACACAGAAACACATCCTCAGTCAGGACTACAGAGAACACAGAAACACATCCTCATTCAGGACTACAGAGAACACAGAAAGACATCCTCAGTCAGGACTACAGAGAACACAGGAACACATCCTCATTAAGGACTACAGAGAACACAGAAACACATCCTCAGTCAGGACTACAGAGAACACAGGAACACATCCTCATTAAGGACTACAGAGAACACAGAAACACATCCTCAGTCAGGACTACAGAGACAGAAACACATCCTCAGTCAGGACTACAAAGGAACACAGAAACACATCCTCAGTCAAGGACGACAGAGAACAAAGAAACACATCCTCAGTCAGGACTACAGAGACAGAAACACATCCTCAGCCAGGACTACAGAAAACACAGAAACACATCCTCAGTCAGGACTACAGAGACAGAAACACATCCTCATTAAGGACTACAGAGAACACAGAAACACATCCTCAGTCAGGACTACAGAGAACACAGAAACACATCCTCAGCCAGGACTGCAGAGAACACAGAAACCCATCCTCAGTCAGGACTACAGAGAACACAGGAACACATCCTCAGTCAGGACGACAGAGAACACAGAAACACATCCTCAGCCAGGACTGCAGGGAACACAGAAACACATCCTCAGCCAGGACTGCAGGG
This sequence comes from Oncorhynchus masou masou, assembly GCF_036934945.1. NCBI lineage: Eukaryota > Metazoa > Chordata > Actinopteri > Salmoniformes > Salmonidae > Oncorhynchus > Oncorhynchus masou. The sequence continues at coordinate 379,520 of NC_088236.1, read as the reverse complement.
AACACAGAAACACATCCTCAGTCAGGACTACAGAGACAGAAACACATCCTCAGCCAGGACTACAGAGAACACAGAAACCCATCCTCAGTCAGGACTACAGAGAACACAGAAACACATCCTCAGTCAGGACTACAAAGGAACACAGAAACACATCATTAGTCAGGAGAACAGGGAACACAGAAACACATCCTCAGTCAGGACTACAGAGAACACAGAAACACATCCTCTGTCAGGACTACAAAGGAACACAGAAACACATCATTAGTCAGGACTACAGAGAACACAGAAATACATCCTCAGTCAGGACTACAAAGGAACACAGAAACACATCATTAGTCAGGAGAACAGGGAACACAGAAACACATCCTCAGTCAGGACTACAGAGAACACAGAAACACATCCTCTGTCAGGACTACAGAGAACACAGAAACACATCCTCAGTCAGGACTACAGAGAACACAGAAACACATCCTCAGTCAGGACTACAGAGAACACAGAAACACATCCTCATTCAGGACTACAGAGAACACAGAAAGACATCCTCAGTCAGGACTACATGGAACACAGAAACACATCCTCAGTCAGGACTACAGAGGCAGAAACACATCCTCAGTCAGGACTACAGAGACAGAAAACACATCCTCAGTCAGGACTACAGAGAACACAGAAACACATCCTCAGTCAGGACTACAGAGAACACAGAAACACATCCTCAGTCAGCACTACAGAGAACACAGAAGCACATCCTCATTCAGGACGACAGAGACAGATACACATCCTCAGTCAGGACTACAGAGAACACAGAAACACATCCTCAGCCAGGACTACAGAGAACACAGGAACACATCCTCATTAAGGACTACAGAGAACACAGAAACACATCCTCAGTCAGGACGACAGAGAACAAAGAAACACATCCTCAGTCAGGACTACAGAGAACACAGAAACACATCCTCATTCAGGAATACAGAGAACACAGAAAGACATCCTCAGTCAGGACTATAGAGACAGAAACAAATCCTCAGTCAGGACTACAGAGACAGAAACACATCCTCAGTCAGGACTACAGAGAACACAGAAACACATCCTCAGCCAGGACTACAGAGAACACAGGAACACATCCTCATTCAGGACAACTGAGACAGAAACACATCCTCAGTTAGGACTACAGAGAACACAGAAACACATCCTCATTCAGGACTACAGAGAACACAGAAAGACATCCTCAGTCAGGACTACGGAGAACACAGAAACACATCCTCAGTTAGGACTACAGAGAATACAGAAACACATCCTCAGTCAGGATTACAGAGACTGGAACACATCCTCAGTCAGGACTACAGAGAACACAGAAACACATCCTCAGTCAGGACTACAGAGAACACAGAAAGACATCCTCAGTCAGGACTAAAGAGAACACAGAAACACATCCTCAGTCAGGACTACAGAGAACAAAGAAACACATCCTCATTCAGGACTACAGAGAACACAGAAACACATCCTCACTCAGGACTATAGAGACAGAAACAAATCCTCAGTCAGGACTATAGAGACAGAAACAAATCCTCAGTCAGGACTACATGGAACACAGAAACACATCCTCAGTCAGGACTACAGAGGCAGAAACACATCCTCAGTCAGGACTACAGAGACAGAAACACATCCTCAGTCAGGACTACAGAGAACACAGAAACACATCCTCAGTCAGGACTACAGAGAACACAGAAACACATCCTCAGTCAGCACTACAGAGAACACAGAAGCACATCCTCATTCAGGACGACAGAGACAGATACACATCCTCAGTCAGGACTACAGAGAACACAGAAACACATCCTCAGCCAGGACTACAGAGAACACAGGAACACATCCTCATTAAGGACTACAGAGAACACAGAAACACATCCTCAGTCAGGACTACAGAGAACACAGAAACACATCCTCATTCAGGACTACAGAGAACACAGAAAGACATCCTCAGTCAGGACTACAGAGAACACAGGAACACATCCTCATTAAGGACTACAGAGAACACAGAAACACATCCTCAGTCAGGACTACAGAGAACACAGGAACACATCCTCATTAAGGACTACAGAGAACACAGAAACACATCCTCAGTCAGGACTACAGAGACAGAAACACATCCTCAGTCAGGACTACAAAGGAACACAGAAACACATCCTCAGTCAAGGACGACAGAGAACAAAGAAACACATCCTCAGTCAGGACTACAGAGAACACGGAAACACATCATCAGTCAGGACTACAGAGACAGAAACACATCCTCAGCCAGGACTACAGAAAACACAGAAACACATCCTCAGTCAGGACTACAGAGACAGAAACACATCCTCAGCCAGGACTACAGAAAACACAGAAACACATCCTCAGCCAGGACTACAGAAAACACAGAAACACATCCTCAACCAGGACTACAGAAAACACAGAAACACATCCTCAGTCAGGACTACAGAAAACACAGAAACACATCCGCAGTCAGGACTATAGAGACAGAAACACATCCTCAGTCAGGACTACAGAGAACAAAGAAACACATCCTCATTCAGGACTACAGAGAACACAGAAACACATCCTCACTCAGGACTATAGAGACAGAAACAAATCCTCAGTCAGGACTATAGAGACAGAAACAAATCCTCAGTCAGGACTACATGGAACACAGAAACACATCCTCAGTCAGGACTACAGAGGCAGAAACACATCCTCAGTCAGACTACAGAGACAGAAACACATCCTCAGTCAGGACTACAGAGAACACAGAAACACATCCTCAGTCAGGACTACAGAGAACACAGAAACACATCCTCAGTCAGCACTACAGAGAACACAGAAGCACATCCTCATTCAGGACGACAGAGACAGATACACATCCTCAGTCAGGACTACAGAGAACACAGAAACACATCCTCAGCCAGGACTACAGAGAACACAGGAACACATCCTCATTAAGGACTACAGAGAACACAGAAACACATCCTCAGTCAGGACTACAGAGAACACAGAAACACATCCTCATTCAGGACTACAGAGAACACAGAAAGACATCCTCAGTCAGGACTACAGAGAACACAGGAACACATCCTCATTAAGGACTACAGAGAACACAGAAACACATCCTCAGTCAGGACTACAGAGAACACAGGAACACATCCTCATTAAGGACTACAGAGAACACAGAAACACATCCTCATTCAGGACTACAGAGACAGAAACACATCCTCAGTCAGGACTACAAAGGAACACAGAAACACATCCTCAGTCAAGGACGACAGAGAACAAAGAAACACATCCTCAGTCAGGACTACAGAGACAGAAACACATCCTCAGCCAGGACTACAGAAAACACAGAAACACATCCTCAGTCAGGACTACAGAGACAGAAACACATCCTCAGCCAGGACTACAGAAAACACAGAAACACATCCTCAGCCAGGACTACAGAAAACACAGAAACACATCCTCAACCAGGACTACAGAAAACACAGAAACACATCCTCAGTCAGGATGACAGAGAACACAGAAACACATCCTCATTTTGGACTACGGAGAACACAGAAACACATCCTCAGTCAGGACTATAGAGACAGAAACACATCCGCAGTCAGGACTATAGAGACAGAAACACATCCTCAGTCAGGACTACAGAGAAAGAAACACATCCTCAGTCAGGACTATGTAGAACACAGAAACACATCCTCAGTCAGGATTACAGAGGCAGAAACACATCCTCAGTCAGGACTATAGAGACATAAACACATCCTCAGTCGGGACTACAGAGACAGAAACACATCCTCAGTCAGGACTACAGAGACAGAAACACATCCTCAGTCAGGACTACAGAGACAGAAACACATCCTCAGTCAACACTACTGAGAACACAGGAACACATCCTCAGTCAGGACTACAGAGACAGAAACACATCCTCAGTCAGGAGAACAGGGAACACAGAAACACATCCTCAGTCAGGACTACAGAGAACACAGAAACACATCATCAGTCAGGACTACAGAGAACACAGAAACACATCCTCAGTCAGGACTACAGAGAACACAGAAACACATCCTCAGTCAGGACTACAGAGACAGAAACACATCCTCAGTCAGGACGACAGAGAACACAGAAACACATCCTCAGTCAGGACTACAGAGAACACAGAAACACATCCTCTGTCAGGACTACAGAGACAGAAACACATCCTCAGTCAGCACTACAGAGAACACAGAAACACATCCTCATTCAGGACTACAGAGTTCACAGAAACACATCCTAAGTCAGGACTACAGACACAGAAACACATCCTCAGTCAGGACTACAGAGAACACAGAAACACATCCTCAGCCAGGACTACAGAGAACACAGGAACACATCCTCATTCAAGACAACAGAGACAGAAACACATCCTCAGTCAGGAGAACAGGGAACACAGAAACACATCCTCAGTCAGGACATCAGAGAACACAGAAACACATCCTTAGTCAGGACTACAGAGAACACAGAAACACATCCTCTGTCAGGACTACAGAGACAGAAACACATCCTCAGTCAGCACTACAGAGAACACAGAAACACATCCTCATTCAGGACTACAGAGTTCACAGAAACACATCCTAAGTCAGGACTACAGACACAGAAACAAATCCTCAGTCAGGACTACAGAGAACACAGAAACACATCCTCATTCAGGACTACAGAGAACACAGAAAGACATCCTCAGTCAGGACTACAGAGAACACAGAAACACATCCTCAGTCAGGACTACAGAGAACACAGAAACACATCCTCAGTCGGAACTATAGAGACAGAAACAAATCCTCTGTCAGGACGACAGAGAACACAGAAACACATCCTCATTTTGGACTACGGAGAACACAGAAAGACATCCTCAGTCAGGACTACAGAGAACACAGAAACACATCCTCAGTCAGGACTACAGAGACAGAAACACATCCTCAGCCAGGACTACAGAAAACACAGAAACACATCCTCAGTCAGGACTACAGAGACAGAAACACATCCTCAGCCAGGACTACAGAAAACACAGAAACACATCCTCAGCCAGGACTACAGAAAACACAGAAACACATCCTCAGCCAGGACTACAGAAAACACAGAAACACATCCTCAGCCAGGACTACGGAGAACACAGAAACACATCCTCAGCCAGGACTATGGAGAACACAGAAACACATCCTCAGTCAGGACTATAGAGACATAAACACATCCTCAGTCAGGACTACAGAGACAGAAACACATCCTCAGTCAGGACTACAGAGACAGAAACACATCCTCAGTCAACACTACTGAGAACACAGGAACACATCCTCAGTCAGGACTACAGAGACAGAAACACATCCTCAGTCAGGAGAACAGGGAACACAGAAACACATCCTCAGTCAGGACTACAGAGAACACAGAAACACATCATCAGTCAGGACTACAGAGAACACAGAAACACATCCTCAGTCAGGACTACAGAGAACACAGAAACACATCCTCAGTCAGGACTACAGAGACAGAAACACATCCTCAGTCAGGACGACAGAGAACACAGAAACACATCCTCAGTCAGGACTACAGAGAACACAGAAAGACATCCTCAGTCAGGACTACAGAGAACACAGAAACACATCCTCAGTCAGGACTACAGAGAACACAGAAACACATCCTCTGTCAGGACTACAGAGACAGAAACACATCCTCAGTCAGCACTACAGAGAACACAGAAACACATCCTCATTCAGGACTACAGAGTTCACAGAAACACATCCTAAGTCAGGACTACAGACACAGAAACACATCCTCAGTCAGGACTACAGAGAACACAGAAACACATCCTCAGCCAGGACTACAGAGAACACAGGAACACATCCTCATTCAAGACAACAGAGACAGAAACACATCCTCAGTCAGGAGAACAGGGAACACAGAAACACATCCTCAGTCAGGACTACAGAGAACACAGAAACACATCCTCAGTCAGGACTACAGAGAACACGGAAACAAATCATCAGTCAGGACTACAGAGACAGAAACACATCCTCATTCAGGACTACAGAGAACACAGAAAGACATCCTCAGTCAGGACTACAGAGAACACAGAAACACATCCTCAGTCAGGACTACAGAGAACACAGAAACACATCCTCAGTCGGAACTATAGAGACAGAAACAAATCCTCTGTCAGGACGACAGAGAACACAGAAACACATCCTCATTTTGGACTACGGAGAACACAGAAAGACATCCTCAGTCAGGACTACAGAGAACACAGAAACACATCCTCAGTCAGGACTACAGAGAACACAGAAACACATCCTCTGTCAGGACTACAGAGACAGAAACACATCCTCAGTCAGCACTACAGAGAACACAGAAACACATCCTCATTCAGGACTACAGAGTTCACAGAAACACATCCTAAGTCAGGACTACAGACACAGAAACACATCCTCAGTCAGGACTACAGAGAACACAGAAACACATCCTCATTCAGGACTACAGAGAACACAGAAAGACATCCTCAGTCAGGACTACAGAGAACACAGAAACACATCCTCAGTCAGGACTACAGAGAACACAGAAACACATCCTCAGTCGGGACTATAGAGACAGAAACAAATCCTCTGTCAGGACGACAGAGAACAAAGAAACACATCCTCATTTTGGACTACGGAGAACACAGAAACACATCCTCAGTTAGGACTACAGAGAATACAGAAACACATCCTCAGTCAGGATTACAGAGACTGGAACACATCCTCAGTCAGGACTACAGAGAACACAGAAACACATCCTCTGTCAGGACTACAGAGAACACAGAAAGACATACTCAGACAGGACTACAGAGAACACAGAAAAACATCCTCAGTCAGGACTACAGAGAACACAGAAACAAATCCTCTGGTCGGACTGCTGAGACAGAAACACATTCTCAGTCAGGACGACAGAGAACAAAGAAACACATCCTCATTCAGGACTACAGAGAACACAGAAACACATCCTCATTCAGGACTACAGAGAACACAAAAAGACATCCTCAGTCAGGACTACAGAGAACGCAGAAACACATCCTCATTAAGGACTACAGAGAACACAGAAACACATCCTCAGTCAGGACTATAGAGACAGAAACAAATCCTCAGTCAGGACTACATGGAACACAGAAACACATCCTCAGTCAGGACTACAGAGAACACATCCTCAGTCAGGACTACAGAGACAGAAACACATCCTCAGTCAGGACTACAGAGAACACAGAAACACATCCTCAGTCAGGACTACAGAGAACACAGAAACACATCCTCAGTCAGCACTACAGAGAACACAGAAGCACATCCTCATTCAGGACGACAGAGACAGATACACATCCTCAGTCAGGACTACAGAGAACACAGAAACACATCCTCAGCCAGGACTACATAGAACACAGGAACACATCCTCATTAAGGACTACAGAGAACACAGAAACACATCCTCAGTCAGGACGACAGAGAACAAAGAAACACATCCTCAGTCAGGACTACAGAGAACACAGAAACACATCCTCATTCAGGACTACAGAGAACACAGAAAGACATCCTCAGTCAGGACTACAGAGAACACAGGAACACATCCTCATTAAGGACTACAGAGAACACAGAAACACATCCTCAGTCAGGACTATAGAGACAGAAACAAATCCTCAGTCAGGACTACAGAGACAGAAACACATCCTCAGTCAGGACTACAGAGAACACAGAAACACATCCTCAGTCAGGACTACAGAGAACACAGAAACGCATCCTCAGTCAGGACTACAGATTACACAGAAACACATCCTCATTCAGGACTACAGAGAACACAGAAAGACATCCTCAGTCAGGACTACAGAGAACACAGAAAGACATCCTCAGTCAGGGCTACAGAGAACACAGAAACACATCCTCATTAAGGACTACAGAGATCACAGAAACACATCCTCAGTCAGGACTATAGAGACAGAAACAAATCCTCAGTCGGGACTACAGGGAACACTGAAACACATCCTCAGTCAGTACTACAGAGACAGAAACAAATCCTCAGTCAGGACTACAGGGAACACAGAAACACATCCTCAGTCAGGACTACAGAGGCAGAAACACATCCTCAGTCAGGACTACAGAGACAGAAACACATCCTCAGTCAGGACTACAGAGACGGAAACACATCCTCTTTCAGGACTACAGAGAACACAGAAACAAATCCTCAGTCAGGACTGCAGAGAACACAGAAACCCATCCTCAGTCAGGACTACAGAGAACACAGAAACACATCCTCAGTCAGGACTACAGAGGCAGAAACACATCCTCATTAAGGACTACAGAGAACACAGAAACACATCCTCAGTCAGGACTATAGAGACAGAAACAAATCCTCAGTCAGGACTACATGGAACACAGAAACACATCCTCAGTCAGGACTACAGAGAACACATCCTCAGTCAGGACTACAGAGACAGAAACACATCCTCAGTCAGGACTACAGAGAACACAGAAACACATCCTCAGTCAGGACTACAGAGAACACAGAAACACATCCTCAGTCAGCACTACAGAGAACACAGAAGCACATCCTCATTCAGGACGACAGAGACAGATACACATCCTCAGTCAGGACTACAGAGAACACAGAAACACATCCTCAGCCAGGACTACATAGAACACAGGAACACATCCTCATTAAGGACTACAGAGAACACAGAAACACATCCTCAGTCAGGACGACAGAGAACAAAGAAACACATCCTCAGTCAGGACTACAGAGAACACAGAAACACATCCTCATTCAGGACTACAGAGAACACAGAAAGACATCCTCAGTCAGGACTACAGAGAACACAGGAACACATCCTCATTAAGGACTACAGAGAACACAGAAACACATCCTCAGTCAGGACTATAGAGACAGAAACAAATCCTCAGTCAGGACTACAGAGACAGAAACACATCCTCAGTCAGGACTACAGAGAACACAGAAACACATCCTCAGTCAGGACTACAGAGAACACAGAAACGCATCCTCAGTCAGGACTACAGATTACACAGAAACACATCCTCATTCAGGACTACAGAGAACACAGAAAGACATCCTCAGTCAGGACTACAGAGAACACAGAAAGACATCCTCAGTCAGGGCTACAGAGAACACAGAAACACATCCTCATTAAGGACTACAGAGATCACAGAAACACATCCTCAGTCAGGACTATAGAGACAGAAACAAATCCTCAGTCGGGACTACAGGGAACACTGAAACACATCCTCAGTCAGTACTACAGAGACAGAAACAAATCCTCAGTCAGGACTACAGGGAACACAGAAACACATCCTCAGTCAGGACTACAGAGGCAGAAACACATCCTCAGTCAGGACTACAGAGACAGAAACACATCCTCAGTCAGGACTACAGAGACGGAAACACATCCTCTTTCAGGACTACAGAGAACACAGAAACAAATCCTCAGTCAGGACTGCAGAGAACACAGAAACCCATCCTCAGTCAGGACTACAGAGAACACAGAAACACATCCTCAGTCAGGACTACAGAGACAGAAACACATCCTCAGTCAGGACTGCAGAGACAGAAACACATCCTCAGTCAGGACTACAGAGAAAGAAACACATCCTCAGTCAGGACTATGGAGAACACAGAAACACATCCTCAGTCAGGACTACAGAGAACACAGAAACACATCATCAGTCAGGACTACAGAGAACACAGGAACACATCCTCATTAAGGACTACAGAGAACACAGAAACACATCCTCAGTCAGGACTATAGAGACAGAAACAAATCCTCAGTCAGGACTACAGAGACAGAAACACATCCTCAGTCAGGACTACAGAGAACACAGAAACACATCCTCAGTCAGGACTACAGAGAACACAGAAACACATCCTCAGTCAGGACTACAGATTACACAGAAACACATCCTCATTCAGGACTACAGAGAACACAGAAAGACATCCTCAGTCAGGACTACAGAGACAGAAACAAATCCTCAGTCAGGACTACAGGGAACACAGAAACACATCCTCAGTCGGGACTACAGGGAACACAGAAACACATCCTCAGTCAGGACTATAGAGACAGAAACAAATCCTCAGTCAGGACTACAGAGAACACAGAAAGACATCCTCAGTCAGGGCTACAGAGAACACAGAAACAAATCCTCATTAAGGACTACAGAGAACACAGAAACACATCCTCAGTCAGGACTACAGAGACAGAAACAAATCCTCAGTCAGGACTACAGGGAACACAGAAACACATCCTCAGTCAGGACTACAGAGGCAGAAACACATCCTCAGTCAGGACTACAGAGACAGAAACACATCCTCAGTCAGGACTACAGAGACGGAAACACATCCTCTTTCAGGACTACAGAGAACACAGAAACACATCCTCAGTCAGGACTGCAGAGAACACAGAAACCCATCCTCAGTCAGGACTACAGAGAACACAGAAACACATCCTCAGTCAGGACTACAGAGACAGAAACAAATCCTCAGTCAGGACTACAAAGGAACACAGAAACACATCCTCAGTCAAGGACGACAGAGAACAAAGAAACACATCCTCAGTCAGGACTACAGAGAACACGGAAACAAATCATCAGTCAGGACTACAGAGACAGAAACACATCCTCAGCCAGGACTACAGAAAACACAGAAACACATCCTCAGCCAGGACCACAGAAAACACAGAAACACATCCTCAGCCAGGACTACAGAAAACACAGAAACACATCCTCAGTCAGGATGACAGAGAACACAGAAACACATCCTCATTTTGGACTACGGAGAACACAGAAACACATCCTCAGTCAGGACTATGGAGAACACAGAAACACATCCGCAGTCAGGACTACAGAGACAGAAACACATCCTCAGTCAGGACTGCAGAGACAGAAACACATCCTCAGTCAGGACTACAGAGAAAGAAACACATCCTCAGTCAGGACTATGGAGAACACAGAAACACATCCTCAGTCAGGACTACAGAGAACACAGAAACACATCATCAGTCAGGACTACAGAGAACACAGAAACACATCCTCAGTCAGGACTACAGAGAACACAGAAACACATCCTCAGTCAGGACTACAGAGACAGAAACACATCCTCAGTCAGGACGACAGAGAACACAGAAACACATCCTCAGTCAGGACTACAGAGAACACAGAAAGACATCCTCAGTCAGGACTACAGAGAACACAGAAACACATCCTCAGTCAGGACTACAGAGAACACAGAAACACATCCTCTGTCAGGACTACAGAGACAGAAACACATCCTCAGTCAGCACTACAGAGAACACAGAAACACATCCTCATTCAGGACTACAGAGTTCACAGAAACACATCCTAAGTCAGGACTACAGACACAGAAACACATCCTCAGTCAGGACTACAGAGAACACAGAAACACATCCTCAGCCAGGACTACAGAGAACACAGGAACACATCCTCATTCAGGACAACAGAGACAGAAACACATCCTCAGTCAGGACTACAGAGAACACAGAAACACATCCTCAGTCAGGACTACAGAGAACACAGAAACACATCCTCAGTCAGGACTACAGAGAACACAGAAACACATCCTCAGTCGGGACTATAGAGACAGAAACAAATCCTCTGTCAGGACGACAGAGAACACAGAAACACATCCTCATTTTCGACTACGGAGAACACAGAAACACATCCTCAGTTAGGACTACAGAGAATACAGAAACACATCCTCAGTCAGGATTACAGAGACTGGAACACATCCTCAGTCAGGACTACAGAGAACACAGGAACACATCCTCATTCAGGACAACAGAGACAGAAACACATCCTCAGTCAGGACGACAGAGAACACAGAAACACATCCTCATTCAGGACTACTGAGATCACAGAAACACATCCTCAGTCAGGACTGCAGAGACAGAAACACATCCTCAGTCAGGATTACAGAGACTGGAACACATCCTCAGTCAGGACTACAGAGAACACAGGAACACATCCTCATTCAGGACAACAGAGACAGAAACACATCCTCAGTCAGGACGACAGAGAACACAGAAACACATCCTCATTCAGGACTACTGAGATCACAGAAACACATCCTCAGTCAGGACTGCAGAGACAGAAACACATCATCAGTCAGGACTACAGAGAACACAGAAACACATCCTCAGTCAGGACTACAGAGAACACAGGAACACATCCTCATTCAGGACAACAGAGACAGAAACACATCCTCAGTCAGGACGACAGAGAACAAAGAAACACATCCTCAGTCAGGACTACAGAGAACACAGAAACACATCCTCATTAAGGACTACAGAGAACACAGAAAGACATCCTCAGTCAGGACTACAGAGAACACAGAAAGACATCCTCAGTCAGGGCTACAGAGAACACAGAAACACATCCTCATTAAGGACTACAGAGATCACAGAAACACATCCTCAGTCAGGACTATAGAGACAGAAACAAATCCTCAGTCAGGACTACAGAGAACACAGAAACACATCCTCAGTCAGGACTATAGAGACAGAAACAAATCCTCAGTCAGGACTACAGAGAACACAGAAAGACATCCTCAGTCAGGGCTACAGAGAACACAGAAACAAATCCTCATTAAGGACTACAGAGAACACAGAAACACATCCTCAGTCAGGACTACAGAGACAGAAACAAATCCTCAGTCAGGACTACAGGGAACACAGAAACACATCCTCAGTCAGGACTACAGAGGCAGAAACACATCCTCAGTCAGGACTACAGAGACAGAAACACATCCTCAGTCAGGACTACAGAGACGGAAACACATCCTCTTTCAGGACTACAGAGAACACAGAAACACATCCTCAGTCAGGACTGCAGAGAACACAGAAACCCATCCTCAGTCAGGACTACAGAGAACACAGAAACACATCCTCAGTCAGGACTACAGAGACAGAAACAAATCCTCAGTCAGGACTACAAAGGAACACAGAAACACATCCTCAGTCAAGGACGACAGAGAACAAAGAAACACATCCTCAGTCAGGACTACAGAGAACACGGAAACAAATCATCAGTCAGGACTACAGAGACAGAAACACATCCTCAGCCAGGACTACAGAAAACACAGAAACACATCCTCAGTCAGGACTACAGAGACAGAAACACATCCTCAGCCAGGACTACAGAAAACACAGAAACACATCCTCAGCCAGGACCACAGAAAACACAGAAACACATCCTCAGCCAGGACTACAGAAAACACAGAAACACATCCTCAGTCAGGATGACAGAGAACACAGAAACACATCCTCATTTTGGACTACGGAGAACACAGAAACACATCCTCAGTCAGGACTATGGAGAACACAGAAACACATCCGCAGTCAGGACTACAGAGACAGAAACACATCCTCAGTCAGGACTGCAGAGACAGAAACACATCCTCAGTCAGGACTACAGAGAAAGAAACACATCCTCAGTCAGGACTATGGAGAACACAGAAACACATCCTCAGTCAGGACTACAGAGAACACAGAAACACATCATCAGTCAGGACTACAGAGAACACAGAAACACATCCTCAGTCAGGACTACAGAGAACACAGAAACACATCCTCAGTCAGGACTACAGAGACAGAAACACATCCTCAGTCAGGACGACAGAGAACACAGAAACACATCCTCAGTCAGGACTACAGAGAACACAGAAAGACATCCTCAGTCAGGACTACAGAGAACACAGAAACACATCCTCAGTCAGGACTACAGAGAACACAGAAACACATCCTCTGTCAGGACTACAGAGACAGAAACACATCCTCAGTCAGCACTACAGAGAACACAGAAACACATCCTCATTCAGGACTACAGAGTTCACAGAAACACATCCTAAGTCAGGACTACAGACACAGAAACACATCCTCAGTCAGGACTACAGAGAACACAGAAACACATCCTCAGCCAGGACTACAGAGAACACAGGAACACATCCTCATTCAGGACAACAGAGACAGAAACACATCCTCAGTCAGGACTACAGAGAACACAGAAACACATCCTCAGTCAGGACTACAGAGAACACAGAAACACATCCTCAGTCAGGACTACAGAGAACACAGAAACACATCCTCAGTCGGGACTATAGAGACAGAAACAAATCCTCTGTCAGGACGACAGAGAACACAGAAACACATCCTCATTTTCGACTACGGAGAACACAGAAACACATCCTCAGTTAGGACTACAGAGAATACAGAAACACATCCTCAGTCAGGATTACAGAGACTGGAACACATCCTCAGTCAGGACTACAGAGAACACAGGAACACATCCTCATTCAGGACAACAGAGACAGAAACACATCCTCAGTCAGGACGACAGAGAACACAGAAACACATCCTCATTCAGGACTACTGAGATCACAGAAACACATCCTCAGTCAGGACTGCAGAGACAGAAACACATCCTCAGTCAGGATTACAGAGACTGGAACACATCCTCAGTCAGGACTACAGAGAACACAGGAACACATCCTCATTCAGGACAACAGAGACAGAAACACATCCTCAGTCAGGACGACAGAGAACACAGAAACACATCCTCATTCAGGACTACTGAGATCACAGAAACACATCCTCAGTCAGGACTGCAGAGACAGAAACACATCATCAGTCAGGACTACAGAGAACACAGAAACACATCCTCAGTCAGGACTACAGAGAACACAGGAACACATCCTCATTCAGGACAACAGAGACAGAAACACATCCTCAGTCAGGACGACAGAGAACAAAGAAACACATCCTCAGTCAGGACTACAGAGAACACAGAAACACATCCTCATTAAGGACTACAGAGAACACAGAAAGATATCCTCAGTCAGGACTATAGAGACAGAAACAAATCCTCAGTCAGGATGACAGAGACAGAAACACATCCTCAGTCAGGACTACAGAGAACACAGAAACACATCCTCAGTCAGGACTACAGAGACAGAAACACATTCTCAGTCAGGACTAGAGAGACAGAAACACATCCTCAGTCAGGACTACAGAGACAGAAACACATCCTCAGTCAAGACTACAGAGAACACAGAAACACATCCTCAGTCAGGACTACAGAGACAGAAACACATCCTCAGTCAGGACTACAGAGAACACAGAAACACATCCTCAGTCAGGACTTCAGAGACAGAAACACATCCTCAGTCAGGACTACAGAGAACACAGAAACACATCCTCAGTCAGGACTACAGAGAACACAGAAACACATCCTCATTCAGGACTACAGAGTTCACAGAAACACATCCTCATTCAGGACTACAGAGTTCACAGAAACACATCCTAAGTCAGGACTACAGACACAGAAAGACATCCTCAGTCAGGACTTCAGAGACAGAAACACATTCTCAGTCAGGACTAGAGAGACAGAAACACATCCTCAGTCATGACTACAGACACAGAAACACATCCTCAGTCAGGACTACAGACACAGAAAGACATCCTCAGTCAGAACTACAGAGAACACAGAAACACATCCTCAGCCAGGACTACAGAGAACACAGGAACACATCCTCATTCAGGACAACAGAGACAGAAACACATCCTCAGTCAGGACTACAGAGAACACAGAAACACATCCTCATTCAGGACTACAGAGAACACAGAAAGACATCCTCAGTCAGGACTACAGAGAACACAGAAACACATCCTCAGTCAGGACTACAGAGAACACAGAAACACATCCTCAGTCGGGACTATAGAGACAGAAACAAATCCTCTGTCAGGACGACAGAGAACACAGAAACACATCCTCATTTTGGACTACGGAGAACACAGAAACACATCCTCAGTTAGGACTACAGAGAATACAGAAACACATCCTCAGTCAGGACTATAGAGACAGAAACAAATCCTCAGTCAGGACTACAGAGAACACAGAAAGACATCCTCAGTCAGGGCTACAGAGAACACAGAAACAAATCCTCATTAAGGACTACAGAGAACACAGAAACACATCCTCAGTCAGGACTACAGAGACAGAAACAAATCCTCAGTCAGGACTACAGGGAACACAGAAACACATCCTCAGTCAGGACTACAGAGGCAGAAACACATCCTCAGTCAGGACTACAGAGACAGAAACACATCCTCAGTCAGGACTACAGAGACGGAAACACATCCTCTTTCAGGACTACAGAGAACACAGAAACACATCCTCAGTCAGGACTGCAGAGAACACAGAAACCCATCCTCAGTCAGGACTACAGAGAACACAGAAACACATCCTCAGTCAGGACTACAGAGACAGAAACAAATCCTCAGTCAGGACTACAAAGGAACACAGAAACACATCCTCAGTCAAGGACGACAGAGAACAAAGAAACACATCCTCAGTCAGGACTACAGAGAACACGGAAACAAATCATCAGTCAGGACTACAGAGACAGAAACACATCCTCAGCCAGGACTACAGAAAACACAGAAACACATCCTCAGTCAGGACTACAGAGACAGAAACACATCCTCAGCCAGGACTACAGAAAACACAGAAACACATCCTCAGCCAGGACCACAGAAAACACAGAAACACATCCTCAGCCAGGACTACAGAAAACACAGAAACACATCCTCAGTCAGGATGACAGAGAACACAGAAACACATCCTCATTTTGGACTACGGAGAACACAGAAACACATCCTCAGTCAGGACTATGGAGAACACAGAAACACATCCGCAGTCAGGACTACAGAGACAGAAACACATCCTCAGTCAGGACTGCAGAGACAGAAACACATCCTCAGTCAGGACTACAGAGAAAGAAACACATCCTCAGTCAGGACTATGGAGAACACAGAAACACATCCTCAGTCAGGACTACAGAGAACACAGAAACACATCATCAGTCAGGACTACAGAGAACACAGAAACACATCCTCAGTCAGGACTACAGAGAACACAGAAACACATCCTCAGTCAGGACTACAGAGACAGAAACACATCCTCAGTCAGGACGACAGAGAACACAGAAACACATCCTCAGTCAGGACTACAGAGAACACAGAAAGACATCCTCAGTCAGGACTACAGAGAACACAGAAACACATCCTCAGTCAGGACTACAGAGAACACAGAAACACATCCTCTGTCAGGACTACAGAGACAGAAACACATCCTCAGTCAGCACTACAGAGAACACAGAAACACATCCTCATTCAGGACTACAGAGTTCACAGAAACACATCCTAAGTCAGGACTACAGACACAGAAACACATCCTCAGTCAGGACTACAGAGAACACAGAAACACATCCTCAGCCAGGACTACAGAGAACACAGGAACACATCCTCATTCAGGACAACAGAGACAGAAACACATCCTCAGTCAGGACTACAGAGAACACAGAAACACATCCTCAGTCAGGACTACAGAGAACACAGAAACACATCCTCAGTCAGGACTACAGAGAACACAGAAACACATCCTCAGTCGGGACTATAGAGACAGAAACAAATCCTCTGTCAGGACGACAGAGAACACAGAAACACATCCTCATTTTCGACTACGGAGAACACAGAAACACATCCTCAGTTAGGACTACAGAGAATACAGAAACACATCCTCAGTCAGGATTACAGAGACTGGAACACATCCTCAGTCAGGACTACAGAGAACACAGGAACACATCCTCATTCAGGACAACAGAGACAGAAACACATCCTCAGTCAGGACGACAGAGAACACAGAAACACATCCTCATTCAGGACTACTGAGATCACAGAAACACATCCTCAGTCAGGACTGCAGAGACAGAAACACATCCTCAGTCAGGATTACAGAGACTGGAACACATCCTCAGTCAGGACTACAGAGAACACAGGAACACATCCTCATTCAGGACAACAGAGACAGAAACACATCCTCAGTCAGGACGACAGAGAACACAGAAACACATCCTCATTCAGGACTACTGAGATCACAGAAACACATCCTCAGTCAGGACTGCAGAGACAGAAACACATCATCAGTCAGGACTACAGAGAACACAGAAACACATCCTCAGTCAGGACTACAGAGAACACAGGAACACATCCTCATTCAGGACAACAGAGACAGAAACACATCCTCAGTCAGGACGACAGAGAACAAAGAAACACATCCTCAGTCAGGACTACAGAGAACACAGAAACACATCCTCATTAAGGACTACAGAGAACACAGAAAGATATCCTCAGTCAGGACTATAGAGACAGAAACAAATCCTCAGTCAGGATGACAGAGACAGAAACACATCCTCAGTCAGGACTACAGAGAACACAGAAACACATCCTCAGTCAGGACTACAGAGACAGAAACACATTCTCAGTCAGGACTAGAGAGACAGAAACACATCCTCAGTCAGGACTACAGAGACAGAAACACATCCTCAGTCAAGACTACAGAGAACACAGAAACACATCCTCAGTCAGGACTACAGAGACAGAAACACATCCTCAGTCAGGACTACAGAGAACACAGAAACACATCCTCAGTCAGGACTTCAGAGACAGAAACACATCCTCAGTCAGGACTACAGAGAACACAGAAACACATCCTCAGTCAGGACTACAGAGAACACAGAAACACATCCTCATTCAGGACTACAGAGTTCACAGAAACACATCCTCATTCAGGACTACAGAGTTCACAGAAACACATCCTAAGTCAGGACTACAGACACAGAAAGACATCCTCAGTCAGGACTTCAGAGACAGAAACACATTCTCAGTCAGGACTAGAGAGACAGAAACACATCCTCAGTCATGACTACAGACACAGAAACACATCCTCAGTCAGGACTACAGACACAGAAAGACATCCTCAGTCAGAACTACAGAGAACACAGAAACACATCCTCAGCCAGGACTACAGAGAACACAGGAACACATCCTCATTCAGGACAACAGAGACAGAAACACATCCTCAGTCAGGACTACAGAGAACACAGAAACACATCCTCATTCAGGACTACAGAGAACACAGAAAGACATCCTCAGTCAGGACTACAGAGAACACAGAAACACATCCTCAGTCAGGACTACAGAGAACACAGAAACACATCCTCAGTCGGGACTATAGAGACAGAAACAAATCCTCTGTCAGGACGACAGAGAACACAGAAACACATCCTCATTTTGGACTACGGAGAACACAGAAACACATCCTCAGTTAGGACTACAGAGAATACAGAAACACATCCTCAGTCAGGATTACAGAGACTGGAACACATCCTCAGTCAGGACTACAGAGAACACAGGAACACATCCTCATTCAGGACAACAGAGACAGAAACACATCCTCAGTCAGGACTACAGAGAACACAGAAACACATCCTCATTCAGGACTACTGAGATCACAGAAACACATCCTCAGTCAGGACTGCAGAGACAGAAACACATCCTCAGTCAGGACTACAGAGAACACAGAAACACATCCTCAGTCAGGACTACAGAGAACACAGGAACACATCCTCATTCAGGACAACAGAGACAGAAACACATCCTCAGTCAGGACGACAGAGAACAAAGAAACACATCCTCAGTCAGGACTACAGAGAACACAGAAACACATCCTCATTAAGGACTACAGAGAACACAGAAAGATATCCTCAGTCAGGACTATAGAGACAGAAACAAATCCTCAGTCAGGATGACAGAGACAGAAACACATCCTCAGTCAGGACTAGAGAACACAGAAACACATCCTCAGTCAGGACTACAGAGAACACAGAAACACATCCTCAGTCAGGACTACAGAGAACACAGAAACACATCCTCAGTCAAGACTACAGAGAACACAGAAACACATTCTCAGTCAGGACTACAGAGACAGAAACACATTCTCAGTCAGGACTAGAGAACACAGAAACACATCCTCAGTCAGGACTGCAGAGACAGAAACCCATCCTCAGTCAGGACTACAGAGAACACAGAAACATCCTCAGTCAGGACTACAGAGAACACAGGAACACATCCTCATTCAAGACAACAGAGACAGAAACACATCCTCAGTCAGGACGACAAAGAACAAAGAAACACATCCTCAGTCAGGACGACAAAGAACAAAGAAACACATCCTCAGTCAGGACTACAGAGAACACAGAAACACATCCTCATTAAGGACTACAGAGAACACAGAAAGACATCCTCAGTCAGGACTATAGAGACAGAAACAAATCCTCAGTCAGGATGACAGAGACAGAAACACATCCTCACTAAGGACTACAGAAAACACAGAAACACATCCTCAGTCAGGACTACAGAGACAGAAACACATTCTCAGTCAGGACTAGAGAGACAGAAACACATCCTCAGTCAAGACTACAGAGAACACAGAAACACATCCTCAGTCAGGACTACAGAGACAGAAACACATCCTCAGTCAGGACTACAGAGAACACAGAAACACATCCTCAGTCAGGACTTCAGAGACAGAAACACATCCTCAATCAGGACTACAGAGAACACAGAAACACATCCTCAGTCAGGACTACCGAGAACACAGAAACACATCCTCAGTCAGGACTTCAGAGACAGAAACACATCCTCAATCAGGACTACAGAGAACACAGAAACACATCCTCAGTCAGGACTACCGAGAACACAGAAACACATCCTCAGTCAGGACTACAGAGAACACAGAAACACATCCTCAGTCAGGACTACAGAGAGCACAGAAACACATCCTCGGTCAGGACTATAGAGACAGAAACACATCCTCAGTCAGGACTACAGAGAACACAGAAACACATCCTCAGTCAGGACTTCAGAGACAGAAACACATCCTCAATCAGGACTACAGAGAACACAGAAACACATCCTCAGTCAGGACTACCGAGAACACAGAAACACATCCTCAGTCAGGACTACCGAGAACACAGAAACACATCCTCAGTCAGGACTACAGAGAACACAGAAACACATCCTCAGTCAGGACTACAGAGACAGAAACACATCCTCAATCAGGACTACAGAGAACACAGAAACACATCCTCAGTCAGGACTACAGAGACAGAAACACATCCTCAGTCAGGACTACAGAGACAGAAACACATCCTCAGTCTGGACTACAGAGAACACAGAAACACATCCTCAGTCAGGACTACAGAGACAGAAACACATCCTCAGTCAGGACTACAGAGAACACAGAAACACATCCTCAGCCAGACAGCTACATAGACAGCTCAGAAATAACTAAATAATTTCACTACAACAGAGTCATAATGTTAACTTTGGATCAGTGACATGTCCAATAGTACAACCTGGAAGATGGAGATGAATTCAATGAGCGAACATGAATCTGAATTTGCCAGGGTCTATCTCCACCTGACTGGCAGCGGAGGTCCCAAGGCCCAAGGCATTCTAGGAGGGAGAATGCAACACGGAGGTCTAGAACAGGCTAAAGAGATTATCAAGTTGTCTACCACTCCACAATTTATGACCATTGACTTTTTTTCCTCCTGGAAGAGCTGTTAGCAGGAAGTGCTGAGTGTGTCACTGTGTGTCAGTGAGGAATCTCCCATCAATGGTCTTTGACCGCAGGTTGTAAACAGATTGGCTGTTGCTTAGTAACATTTCACAGAGAGTTTACTTCTTGGAGAAATGATGGTGATTACATTCGATTAGAACCTGTCCAGTCTGGAGTACTGTACTCTTTCTAACTATATCCCTTCATCCCTCACACTGAAATGGGCCTGATGTGAAGTCGATACCAATTTCACCTTTATGCCCTGCGTTCTATCCTTCACTCTTAGAAAAAAAGGTTCTGGATAGGACCAATAAGGATTATATTGCCTGCTACATATATGGCATCCCTAAAGCTTCCATATAGAATCCTTTTGAATGGTTCTTTAATCAGAACCCCAGAGGTTATTATTCAATGAACAAAAGTTGGTTCTACATATCACCCATAGGTTCCATGTAGGGTTAAATATTTTATCAATTCTGGTTCATTAAGGAACCTTTTGGGGTGCCATATATGAAAAAAGCGTCGAACCTTGCTGGTTCTATGCAGAAACTTTTTTTCTAGGAGTGTTGTGATCTATCCACAGATATTCTATTAAAATACTTCTACGGTTTCTATATGTAAATGTATGGTTTTATCCCTGTGTTCTATCCCTGTGTTATATCCTAGTGTCATGGCCTTGTGTTCTAATCCCGGTGTTCTATCCTTGTGTCCCAGCCGTGTGTTATATCCTTGTGTTCTATCCTTGTGTTCTTTCCCTGTGTTCTATCCTTGTGTTCTATCCTTGTGTCCTAGCCTTGTGTTATATCCTTGTGTTCTATCCTTGTGTTCTTTCCCTGTGTTCTATCCTTGTGTTATATCCTTGTGTTCTATCCTTGTGTTCTTTCCCTGTGTTCTATCCTTGTGTTCTTTCCCTGTGTTCTATCATTGTGTTCTATCCTTGTGTCCTAGCCTTGTGTTCTATCCCTGTGTTCTATCACTGTGTTCTATCCCTGTGTTCTATCACTGTGTTATATCACTGTGTTCTACCAATGTGTTTTATCACTGTGTTCTATCCCTGTGTTCTATCACTATGCTCTATCACTGTTTTCTATCCCTGTGTTCTATCCTTGTGTTCTATCACTGTGTTCAAGCCTTGAGTTATATCCCTGTGTTCTACATTTGTGTTCTATCCCTGTGTTCTATCACTGTGTTCTATCCCTGTGTTCTATCCTTGTGTTCTATACCTGTGTTATATCACTGTGCTCTCTCACTGTTTTCTATCCCTGTGTTCTATCACTGTGTTCAAACCTTATGTTCTATTCCTGTGTTCTATTTCTGT
This sequence comes from Oncorhynchus masou masou, assembly GCF_036934945.1. Classification (NCBI taxonomy): domain Eukaryota; kingdom Metazoa; phylum Chordata; class Actinopteri; order Salmoniformes; family Salmonidae; genus Oncorhynchus; species Oncorhynchus masou. Next base: position 356,657 of record NC_088236.1, on the reverse strand, counting down.
ATTATATCCCTGTGTTCTATCCCTGTGTTCTATCGCTGTGTTCTATCCCTGTGTCCTAGCCTTGTGTTCTATCCCTGTGTTCTATCCCTGTGTTCAATACTTGTGTCCTAGCCTTGTAGTCTATCCCTGTGTTATATCCTAGTGTCCTGGCCTTGTGTTCTAATCCCGGTGTTCTATCCTAGTGTCCTAGCCGTGTGTTCTATCCCTGTGTTCTATCCCTGTGTTCTATCCTTGTGTCCTAGCCTTGTGTTCTATCACTCTGTTCAATCCTTGTGTTCTATACCTGTGTTATATCACTGTGCTCTCTCCCTGTTTTCTATTCCTGTGTTATATCCCTGTGTTCTATCCCTGTGTCCTAGCCTTGTGTTCTATCAATGTGTTCTATCCTAGTGTCCTAGCCTTGTGTTCTATCACTCTGTTCAATCCTTGTGTCCCAGCCTTGTGTTCTATCCTAGTGTCCAAGCCTTGTGTTCTATCACTGTGTTCTATCCTTGTTTCCTAGCCTTGTGTTCTATCAATGTGTTCTATCCTAGTGTCCTAGCCTTGTGTTCTATCAATGTGTTCTATCCTAGTGTCCTAGCCTTGTGTTCTATCAATGTGTTTTATCCTAGTGTCCTAGCCTTGTGTTCTATCACTATGTTCGATCCTTGTGTCCCAGCTGTGTGTTATATCCTTGTGTTCTATCCTTGTGTTCTATCCCTGTGTTCTATCCTTGTGTTCTATCCCTGTGTTCTATCCCTGTGTTCTATCCATGTGTTCTATCACTGTGTTCTATCCCTGTGTTCTATCCTTGTGTTCTATCCTTGTGTCCCAACCTTGTGTTCTATCCTTGTGTTCTATTCTTTTGTCCTAGCCTTGTGTTCTATCACTATGTTCCATCATTGGGTCCTAGCCTTGTGTTATATCCCTGTGTTCTATCCCTGTGTTCTATTTCTGTATTCTATCCCTGTGTTCTATCCCTGTGTTCTATCCCTGTGTTCTATCCCTGTGTCCTAGCCTTGTGTTCTATCACTCTGTTCAATCCTTGTGTCCTAGCCTTGTGTTCTATCACTATGTTCAAATCTTGTGTCCCAGCTGTGTGTTATATCCTTGTGTTCTATCCTTGTGTTCTTTCCCTGTGTTCTATCCTTGTGTTCTATCCTTGTGTTCTATCACTGTGTTCTATCACTGTGTTCTATCCCTGTGTTCTATTTCTGTATTCTATCCCTGTGTTCTATCCCTGTGTTCTATCCTTGTGTCCTAGGCTTGTGTTTTATCACTCTGTTCAGTCCTTGTGTCCTAGCCTTGTGTTCTATCCCTGTGTTCTATCACTGTGTTCTATCACTGTGTTCTACCCCTGTGTTCTACCAATGTGTTCTATCCCTGTGTTCTATCCCTGTGTTCTATCACTATGCTCTATCACTGTTTTCTATCCCTGTGTTCTATCCTTGTGTTCTATCACTGTGTTCAAGCCTTGAGTTATATCCCTGTGTTCTACATTTGTGTTCTATCCCTGTGTTCTATCACTGTGTTCTATCCCTGTGTTCTATCCTTGTGTTCTATACCTGTGTTCTATCACTGTGCTCTCTCACTGTTTTCTATCCCTGTGTTCTATCACTGTGTTCAATCCTTATGTTCTATTCCTGTGTTCTATTTCTGTATTATATCCCTGTGTTCTAACCCTGTGTTCTATTCCTGTGTTCTATCCCTGTGTCCTAGCCTTGTGTTCTATCCCTGTGTTCTATCCTTGTGTCCTAGCCTTGTGTTCTATCCCTGTGTTCTATCACTGTGTTCTATCCCTGTGTTCTATCACTGTGTTATATCACTGTGTTCTACCAATGTGTTTTATCACTGTGTTCTATCCCTGTGTTCTATCACTATGCTCTATCACTGTTTTCTATCCCTGTGTTCTATCCTTGTGTTCTATCACTGTGTTCAAGCCTTGAGTTATATCCCTGTGTTCTACATTTGTGTTCTATCCCTGTGTTCTATCACTGTGTTCTATCCCTGTGTTCTATCCTTGTGTTCTATACCTGTGTTATATCACTGTGCTCTCTCACTGTTTTCTATCCCTGTGTTCTATCACTGTGTTCAAACCTTATGTTCTATTCCTGTGTTCTATTTCTGTATTATATCCCTGTGTTCTATCCCTGTGTTCTATCGCTGTGTTCTATCCCTGTGTCCTAGCCTTGTGTTCTATCCCTGTGTTCTATCCCTGTGTTCAATACTTGTGTCCTAGCCTTGTAGTCTATCCCTGTGTTATATCCTAGTGTCCTGGCCTTGTGTTCTAATCCCGGTGTTCTATCCTAGTGTCCTAGCCGTGTGTTCTATCCCTGTGTTCTATCCCTGTGTTCTATCCTTGTGTCCTAGCCTTGTGTTCTATCACTCTGTTCAATCCTTGTGTTCTATACCTGTGTTATATCACTGTGCTCTCTCCCTGTTTTCTATTCCTGTGTTATATCCCTGTGTTCTATCCCTGTGTCCTAGCCTTGTGTTCTATCAATGTGTTCTATCCTAGTGTCCTAGCCTTGTGTTCTATCACTCTGTTCAATCCTTGTGTCCCAGCCTTGTGTTCTATCCTAGTGTCCAAGCCTTGTGTTCTATCACTGTGTTCTATCCTTGTTTCCTAGCCTTGTGTTCTATCAATGTGTTCTATCCTAGTGTCCTAGCCTTGTGTTCTATCAATGTGTTTTATCCTAGTGTCCTAGCCTTGTGTTCTATCACTATGTTCGATCCTTGTGTCCCAGCTGTGTGTTATATCCTTGTGTTCTATCCTTGTGTTCTATCCCTGTGTTCTATCCTTGTGTTCTATCCCTGTGTTCTATCCCTGTGTTCTATCCATGTGTTCTATCACTGTGTTCTATCCCTGTGTTCTATCCTTGTGTTCTATCCTTGTGTCCCAACCTTGTGTTCTATCCTTGTGTTCTATTCTTTTGTCCTAGCCTTGTGTTCTATCACTATGTTCCATCATTGGGTCCTAGCCTTGTGTTATATCCCTGTGTTCTATCCCTGTGTTCTATTTCTGTATTCTATCCCTGTGTTCTATCCCTGTGTTCTATCCCTGTGTTCTATCCCTGTGTCCTAGCCTTGTGTTCTATCACTCTGTTCAATCCTTGTGTCCTAGCCTTGTGTTCTATCACTATGTTCAAATCTTGTGTCCCAGCTGTGTGTTATATCCTTGTGTTCTATCCTTGTGTTCTTTCCCTGTGTTCTATCCTTGTGTTCTATCCTTGTGTTCTATCACTGTGTTCTATCACTGTGTTCTATCCCTGTGTTCTATTTCTGTATTCTATCCCTGTGTTCTATCCCTGTGTTCTATCCTTGTGTCCTAGGCTTGTGTTTTATCACTCTGTTCAGTCCTTGTGTCCTAGCCTTGTGTTCTATCCCTGTGTTCTATCACTGTGTTCTATCACTGTGTTCTACCCCTGTGTTCTACCAATGTGTTCTATCCCTGTGTTCTATCCCTGTGTTCTATCACTATGCTCTATCACTGTTTTCTATCCCTGTGTTCTATCCTTGTGTTCTATCACTGTGTTCAAGCCTTGAGTTATATCCCTGTGTTCTACATTTGTGTTCTATCCCTGTGTTCTATCACTGTGTTCTATCCCTGTGTTCTATCCTTGTGTTCTATACCTGTGTTCTATCACTGTGCTCTCTCACTGTTTTCTATCCCTGTGTTCTATCACTGTGTTCAATCCTTATGTTCTATTCCTGTGTTCTATTTCTGTATTATATCCCTGTGTTCTAACCCTGTGTTCTATTCCTGTGTTCTATCCCTGCGTCCTAGCCTTGTGTTCTATCCCCGTGTTCAATCCTTGTGTCCTAGCCTTGTAGTCTATCCCTGTGTTATATCCTAGTGTCCTGGCCTTGTGTTCTAATCCCGGTGTTCTATCCTAGTGTCCTAGCCGTGTGTTCTATCCCTGTGTTCTATCCCTGTGTTCTATCCTTGTGTCCTAGGCTTGTGTTCTATCACTCTGTTCAATCCTTGTGTTCTATACCTGTGTTATATCACTGTGCTCTCTCCCTGTTTTCTATCCCTGGGTTCTATCACTGTGTTCAATCCTTATGTTCTATCCCTGTGTTCTATTTCTGTATTATATCCCTGTGTTCTATCCCTGTGTTCTAATCCCGGTGTTCTATCCTAGTGTCCTAGCCGTGTGTTCTATCCCTGTGTTCTATCCCTGTGTTCTATCCCTGTGTCCTAGCCTTGTGTTCTATCACTGTGTTCAATCCTTATGTTCTATTCCTGTGTTCTATCCCTGTGTTCTATCCTAGTGTCCTAGCCGTGTGTTCTATCCCTGTGTTCTATCACTGTGTTCAATCCTTATGTTCTATCCCTGTGTTCTATACCTGTGTTCTATCCTTGTGTCCTAGCCTTGTGTTCTATCACTCTGTTCAATCCTTGTGTTCTATACTTGTGTTATATCACTGTGCTCTCTCCCTGTTTTCTATCACTGGGTTCTATCACTGTGTTCAATCCTTATGTTCTATCCCTGTGTTCTATTTCTGTATTATATCCCTGTGTTCTATCCCTGTGTTCTAATCCCGGTGTTCTATCCTAGTGTCCTAGCCGTGTGTTCTATCCCTGTGTTCTATCCCTGTGTTCTATCCCTGTGTCCTAGCCTTGTGTTCTATCACTCTGTTCAATCCTTGTGTTCTATACCTGTGTTATATCACTGTGCTCTCTCCCTGTTTTCTATCACTGTGTTCTATCACTGTGTTCAATCCTTATGTTCTATCCCTGTGTTCTATTTCTGTATTTTATTCCTGTGTTATATCCCTGTGTTCTATCCCTGTGTCCTAGCCTTGTGTTCTATCAATGTGTTCTATCCTAGTGTCCTAGCCGTGTGTTCTATCACTCTGTTCAATCCTTGTGTCTTAGCCTTGTGTTCTATCCTAGTGTCCAAGCCTTGTGTTCTATCACTGTGTTCTATCCTTGTTTCCTAGCCTTGTGTTCTATCAATGTGTTCTATCCTAGTGTCCTAGCCTTGTGTTCTATCAATGTGTTTTATCCTAGTGTCCTAGCCTTGTGTTCTATCACTATGTTCGATCCTTGTGTCCCAGCTGTGTGTTATATCCTTGTGTTCTATCCTTGTCTTCTATCCCTGTGTTCTATCCTTGTGTTCTATCCCTGTGTTCTATCCCTGTGTTCTATCCTTGTGTTCTATCCCTGTGTTCTATCCTTGTGTTCTATCCCTGTGTTCTATCCATGTGTTCTATCACTGTGTTCTATCACTGTGTTCTATCCCTGTGTTCTATCCCTGTGTTCTATCCTTGTGTCCCATCCTTGTGTTCTATTCTTTTGTCCTAGCCTTGTGTTCTATCACTATGTTCCATCCTTGTGTCCTAGCCTTGTGTTATATCCCTGTGTTCTATCCCTGTGTTCTATTTCTGTATTCTATCCCTGTGTTCTATCCCTGTGTTCTATCCCTGTGTCCTAGCCTTGTGTTCTATCACTCTGTTCTATCCTTGTGTCCGAGCCTTGTGTTCTATCACTATGTTCAAATCTTGTGTCCCAGCTGTGTGTTATATCCTTGTGTTCTATCCTTGTGTTCTTTCCCTGTGTTCTATCCTTGTGTTCTATCCTTGTGTTCTATCACTGTGTTCTATCACTGTGTTCTATCCCTGTGTTCTATTTCTGTATTCTATCCCTGTGTTCTATCCCTGTGTTCTATCCTTGTGTCCTAGGCTTGTGTTTTATCACTCTGTTCAATCCTTGTGTCCTAGCCTTGTGTTCTATTTCTGTGTTCTATCACTGTGTTCTATCACTGTGTTCTACCCCTGTGTTCTACCAATGTGTTCTATCCCTGTGTTCTATCCCTGTGTTCTATCACTATGCTCTATCACTGTTTTCTATCCCTGTGTTCTATCCTTGTGTTCTATCACTGTGTTCAAGCCTTGAGTTCTATCCCTGTGTTCTACATTTGTGTTCTATCCCTGTGTTCTATCACTGTGTTCTATCCCTGTGTTCTATCCTTGTGTTCTATACCTGTGTTATATCACTGTGCTCTCTCACTGTTTTCTATCCCTGTGTTCTATCACTGTGTTCAATCCTTATGTTCTATTCCTGTGTTCTATTTCTGTATTATATCCCTGTGTTCTATCCCTGTGTTCTATTCCTGTGTTCTATCCCTGTGTCCTAGCCTTGTGTTCTATCCCCGTGTTCAATCCTTGTGTCCTAGCCTTGTAGTCTATCCCTGTGTTATATCCTAGTGTCCTGGCCTTGTGTTCTAATCCCGGTGTTCTATCCTAGTGTCCTAGCCGTGTGTTCTATCCCTGTGTTCTATCCCTGTGTTCTATCCTTGTGTCCTAGGCTTGTGTTCTATCACTCTGTTCAATCCTTGTGTTCTATACCTGTGTTATATCACTGTGCTCTCTCCCTGTTTTCTATCCCTGGGTTCTATCACTGTGTTCAATCCTTATGTTCTATCCCTGTGTTCTATTTCTGTATTCTATTCCTGTGTTATATCCCTGTGTTCTATCCCTGTGTCCTAGCCTTGTGTTCTATCAATGTGTTCTATCCTAGTGTCCTAGCCTTGTGTTCTATCACTCTGTTCAACCCTTGTGTCCTAGCCTTGTGTTCTATCCTAGTGTCCAAGCCTTGTGTTCTATCACTGTGTTCTATCCTTGTTTCCTAGCCTTGTGTTCTATCAATGTGTTCTATCCTAGTGTCCTAGCCTTGTGTTCTATCAATGTGTTTTATCCTAGTGTCCTAGCCTTGTGTTCTATCACTATGTTCGATCCTTGTGTCCCAGCTGTGTGTTATATCCTTGTGTTCTATCCTTGTGTTCTATCCCTGTGTTCTATCCTTGTGTTCTATCCCTGTGTTCTATCCCTGTGTTCTATCCATGTGTTCTATCACTGTGTTCTATCCCTGTGTTCTATCCCTGTGTTCTATCCTTGTGTCCTTAACCTTGTGTTCTATCCTTGTGTTCTATCCTTGTGTCCTAGCCTTGTGTTCTATCACTATGTTCAATCCTTGTGTCCTAGCCTTGTGTTATATCCCTGTGTTCTATCCCTGTGTTCTATCCCTGTGTTCTATCCCTGTGTTCTATCCTTGTTTCCCAACCTTGTGTTCTATCCTTGTGTTCTATCCTTGTGTCCTAGCCTTGTGTTCTATCACTATGTTCCATCCTTGTGTCCTAGCCTTGTGTTATATCCCTGTGTTCTATCCCTGTGTTCTATCCCTGTGTTCTATCCCTGTGTTCTATCCCTGTGTTCTATCCTTGTGTCCCAACCTTGTGTTCTATCCTTGTGTTCTATCACTATGTTCCATCCTTGTGTCCTAGCCTTGTGTTATATCCATGTGTTCTATCCCTGTGTTCTATCCCTGTGTTCTATCCCTGTGTTCTATCTCTGTGTTCTATCCCTGTGTTCTATCCTTGTGTCCTAGCCTTGTGTTTTATCATTCTGTTCAATCCTTGTGTCCTAGCCTTGTGTTCTATCACTATGTTCCATCCTTGTGTCCTAGCCTTGTGTTATATCCCTGTGTTCTATCCCTGTGTTCTATCCCTGTGTTCTATCCTTGTGTCCTAGCCTTGTGTTTTATCATTCTGTTCAATCCTTGTGTCCCAGCCTTGTGTTCTATCCCTTTGTTCTATCACTGTGTTCTATCCCTGTGTCCTATCCCTTTGTTCTATCACTGTGTTCTATCCCTGTGTTCTATCCTTGTGTCCTAGCCTTGTGTTTTATCATTCTGTTCAATCCTTGTGTCCTAGCCTTGTGTTCTATCCCTTTGTTCTATCACTGTGTTCTATCCCTGTCTTCTATCACTGTGTTCTATCACAATGCTCTATCACTGTTTTCTATCCCTGTGTTCTATCCTTGTGTTCTATCACTGTGTTCAAGCCTTGAGTTCTATCCCTGTGTTCTACATTTGTGTTCTATCCCTGTGTTCTATCCTTGTGTTCTATACCTGTGTTATATCACTGTGCTCTCTCCCTGTTTTCTATCCCTGTGTTCTATCACTGTGTTCAAACCTTATGTTCTATCCCTGTGTCCTAGCCTTGTGTTCTATCCCTGTGTTCTATCCCTGTGTTCTATCCCTGTGTTCAATCCTTGTGTCCTAGCCTTGTGTTCTATCCCTGTGTTCTATCCTAGTGTCCTTGCCTTTTGTTCTAATCCCGGTGTTCTATCCTAGTGTCCTAGCCGTGTGTTCTATCCCTGTGTTCTATCCTTGTGTCCTAGCCTTGTGTTTTATCATTCTGTTCAATCCTTGTGTCCTAGCCTTGTGTTCTATCCCTTTGTTCTATCACTGTGTTCTATCCCTGTGTCCTATCCCTGTGTTCTATCACTGTGTTCGTCTCCAATAAAACTGTGAAGGACCTCGGCTTTACTCTGGACCCTGATCTCTCTTTTGACAAACATATCAGGACTATTTCAAAGGACAGCTTTCTTCCATCTTTGTAACATTGCAAAAATCAGAAACTTTCTGTCCAAAAATGATGCAGAAAAATGTATCCATGCTTTTGTCACTTCTATATTACACTACTGCAATGCTCTACTTTCTGGCTACCCGGATAAAGCACTAAATAAACTTCAGTTAGTGCTAAATACGGCTGCTAGATACTTGATTAGAACCAACAAATTTGATCATATTACCCCAGTGCTAGCCTATCTACACTGACTTCCTGTTAAGGCTGGGGCTGATTTCAAGGTTTTACTGCTAACCTACAAAGCATTACATGGGCTTGCTCCTACCTATCTTTCTGATTTGGTCCTGCCGTACATACCTACACGTATACTACGGTCACAAGACGCAGGCCTCCTTGCTGTCCCTAGAATTTCTAAGCAAACAGCTGGAGGCAGGGCTTTCTCCTATATAGCTAAATTTTTATGAAATGATCTGCCTATCTATGTGAGATTTACTATCCGTAGTATTTATATCAGCCCTCTAATTACAATGAAGAGCATGACATGCCACTCTGTTCTGGGCCAGCTGTAGTGGTCTGTTGATATCACTCCAGTGGTGTTGGGGCTGTGCTTTGGCAAAGCGGGTGGAGTTATATCCTGCCTGGTTGGCCCTATTCAGGGGTATCGTTGTACAGGGCCACAGAGTCCCTCAACCTCCCCTCTCAGACTCCAGTATCTATGCTGCAATAGTCCATGTGTCGGGGGTCTAGGGTCAGTCTGTTGTATCTGGTGTAATTCTCCTTAAATTATTGTTATTCTAACTGCACTGTCCAATGTACAGTAGCTTTTTTGAGGAGAGTGCACAATTTTGAACATGAAAAGTTATTAATAAACAAATTAGGTACATTTGTAACCCAAATGCAATGGTTCATTGGATCAGTCTAAAACTTTGCACGTACACTGATGCCATCTAGTGGCCAAAATCTAACTTGCACCTGTGCTGGACTAATACATTATGGCCTTTCTCTTGCATTTCAAAGATGATGGTACAAAAAAACCCACGAAAGAATGGTTGGTTTCTTCTTTGTATTATCTTTTACCAGATCTATTGTATTATATTCTACTACATTCCTTTCACATTTCCATAAACTTCAAAGTGTTTCCTTTCAAATGGGACCAAGAATATGCATATCCTTGCTTCTGGTCCTGAGCTACAGGCAGTTAGATTTAGATCCTTTAAGATTTAGCCCTTTCTTAACACGTTTGTCCAAAATGACATGTCCAAATCTAACTGCCCGTAGCTGAAGCAAGCAAAGATATGAATATTACTGATACCATTTGAAAGGAAACAGCAGGGGTTCAAACTTTAGAACCCATTTCTTACATTTTTATATAAAAATGTATTTTCTCAAACAAAACTATGCTAAATATTATCTCTGGGACACTCAGGGTGACAAATCAGAGCAAGATTACTGAATCAAATCAAATTTCAAATCAAATGTATTTATATAGCCCTTCGTACATCAGCTGATATCTCAAAGTGCTGTTCAGAAATGGAAGTACATTATTTACCTTCAGAGGTGAATGTGTCAAACCAGTTGCCGTGATATGTTGTTTGTTGTTGTGTACTCTCCTCAAACAACAGCATAGTATTTTTTTACTGTAATACCTACTGTAAATTGGACAGAGCAGTTAGATTAAGAAGAAGTTAAGCTTTCTGTCCATATAAGACATGTCTATGTCCTGAGAAATGTTCCTGTTACTTACAATATAATGCTAATTCCATTAGCGCCTGTTAGCTTATCCGTCCCGAGGGTGGGACACCGGTCCCATAGAGGTTTTTAAGACTGGAGGAGATTAATGCAGATCTGATGGTTTCAGTGGCAGGACAGGAGAGGGAGGACCTGCAATATTGCTGCAATGTTGCAGAGATGGAAGAATGAGAATTTGGCTGTCTGTCTGATGACAGTCTGTCTGATGGTCAAATGAGAGGGTGGAGTCCAGGATGATGCCAAGGTTGCGTACATGGAGGGAGGGAGAGACACTGGTGTCGTCAATGGTGAGGTTGCCAGCTTTGGCACCCTTTTATTGAGCTGAAGGAAGTTTTGTTGCATCCACGTTTTTATTGCAGAGAGCCAGGATTCAATGTGGGTCTTTTTTAAATGTTAATTTATTTAACTAGGCAAGTCAGTTAACTGTCAGAGGTGGGTTTAAGAGGGTCCGGTTTGTGAGGTATCATTGTAGTATAGACAAATAAACAATAAGGCTGTTATCCATGAAAATATATATTAAAATAATGCTGAAACTAATAAAAGTAGACACTTCCATATAGTAGAAGCCCCCATTACACATCTTTATGGATCTTATTATTATTATGTTGTTATTGTCGTTTTTGCCCATCTGCAGCAGTAATTGATAATCATTGTATGTTAGTCATGTTTCACTTTTTTTTAAACAACAACAATAATGAGTAGTTCATACATGTATGGATCTGATGTGTCACTTCTTTTTCAAATCGGACATTGTATATTGGAGATATAATCGATTTATACTTCTGAGCTACACTTGGACCATAAAAATATGAAATAGAATGTCATCCAGGCTTAACATACATTACCAGTCAAAGGTCAAGAGTTTGGACACACCTACTCATTCAAAGGTTTTTCTTTACTTTTACAATTTTCTACACTGTATATTAACGTTGACATCAAAACTATGAAATAACACATGTAGTAACTAAAAAGGTAATGAAGAAATCAAATATATTTTATATTTCAGATTCTTCAAAAGTAGCCACCCTTTACCTTGATGACAGCTTTGCACACTCTTGGCATTCTCTCAACCAGCTTCATGAGGTAGCCACCTGGAATTAATTTCAATTAATATATGCCTTGTTAAAAGTTTATTTGTGGAATTTCACTATACTCTATACACTGTAAAATGTAGAAAATAGTACAAAAAAAGAAAGCAAAACACTTGACTGGTACTGTATATATACACTGTATGTACACTATATATAGAAAATAATCTAGACACCCCTTCAAATTAGCTACCTGCCCCAATGCATAGTGCCAACTGTAAAGTTTGGTGGAGGATGAATAATGGTCTGGGGCTGATTGTCATGGTTGGGCCCCTTAGTTCCAGTGAAAGGAAATCTCAACGCTACAGCATACAATGGCATTGTAGATTATTCTGTGTTTCCAATTTTGTGGCAACAGTTTGGGGAAGGACCTTTCCTCTTTCAGCATGAAAAGCCCCCGTGCACAAAGCGAGGTCCATACAGAAATGGTTTGACGAGATCAGTGTGGAAGAACTTGACTGGTCTCCACAGAGCCCTGACCTCAACCCCATCAAACACCTTTAGGTTAAATTGGAACACCGACAGCGAGCCAGGCCTAATTGCCCAACATCAGTGCCCGACCTAATGAATGCTCTTGTGGATGAATGGAAATAATACCTCCGAGGGCAGTGGTCCAACATCTAATGGAAAGCCTTCAAAAACCATCAGCTTGCTTTTATGAAAATTGTGTTCAACAATGCCAATAATGCTTTCAATTTGACTTTTGCTTTCAAAAGCAGCTAAAAACATACAATATGTAAGATTAAACTTCATACCCACTGAATTATAACGTGCATGACAAGGAAATACTACACACACTAGAATGCCCTTTAAACCAATCAAAATGATTATTCAACAATGCATGGTATGAATATTAAATAGCCTAAACAGGATATGAACATTTAATTTGAACTTGTTCTCAACTAGCCTACCAGGTTAAATAAAGGTGAAAAAGTACAAATCCAGCCAGACAATTGATATATAGCGTTTCTCAACTAAATCATTTGCAATATGCCTACACACACTCAACCTGCTGGGTGACTGGATGACCCACCTGCTGGGTGACTGGATGACCCCCCTGCTGGGTGACTGGATGACCCACCTGCTGGGTGACTGGATGACCCACCTGTAGGGTGACTGGATGACCCACCTGTAGGGTGACTGGATGACCCACCTGCTGGGTGACTGGATGACCCACCTGCTGGGTGACTGGATGACCCACCTGCTGGGTGACTGGATGACCCACCTGCTGGGTGACTGGATGACCCCCCTGCTGGGTGACTGGATGACCCCCCTGCTGGGTGACTGGATGACCCCCCTGCTGGGTGACTGGATGACCCACCTGTAGGGTGACTGGATGACCCACCTGTAGGGTGACTGGATGACCCACCTGTAGGGTGACTGGATGACCCACCTGCTGGGTGACTGGATGACCCACCTGCTGGGTGACTGGATGACCCACCTGCTGGGTGACTGGATGACCCCCTGCTGGGTGACTGGATGACCCACCTGCTGGGTGACTGGATGACCACCTGCTGGGTGACTGGATGACCCACCTGTAGGGTGACTGGATGACCCACCTGTAGGGTGACTGGATGACCCACCTGCTGGGTGACTGGATGACCCACCTGCTGGGTGACTGGATGACCCACCTGCTGGGTGACTGGATGACCCACCTGCTGGGTGACTGGATGACCCCCTGCTGGGTGACTGGATGACCCACCTGCTGGGTGACTGGATGACCCACCTGCTGGATGACTGGATGACCCACCTGCTGGGTGACTGGATGACCCACCTGCTGGGTGACTGGATGACCCCCCTGCTGGGTGACTGGATGACCCCCCTGCTGGGTGACTGGATGACCCCCCTGCTGGGTGACTGGATGACCCACCTGTAGGGTGACTGGATGACCCACCTGTAGGGTGACTGGATGACCCACCTGCTGGGTGACTGGATGACCCACCTGCTGGGTGACTGGATGACCCACCTGCTGGGTGACTGGATGACCCACCTGCTGGGTGACTGGATGACCCACCTGCTGGGTGACTGGATGACCCACCTGCTGGGTGACTGGATGACCCCCTGCTGGGTGACTGGATGACCCACCTGCTGGGTGACTGGATGACCCACCTGCTGGGTGACTGGATGACCCACCTGCTGGGTGACTGGATGACCCACCTGCTGGGTGACTGGATGACCCACCTGCTGGGTACCTGGATGACCCCCTGCTGGGTGACTGGATGACCCACCTGCTGGGTGACTGGATGACCCACCTGCTGGATGACTGGATGACCCACCTGCTGGGTGACTGGATGACACACCTGCTGGGTGACTGGATGACCCCCCTGCTGGGTGACTGGATGACCCCCCTGCTGGGTGACTGGATGACCCACCTGCAGGGTGACTGGATGACCCACCTGTAGGGTGACTGGATGACCCACCTGCTGGGTGACTGGATGACCCACCTGCTGGGTGACTGGATGACCCACCTGCTGGGTGACTGGATGACCCCCTGCTGGGTGACTGGATGACCCACCTGCTGGGTGACTGGATGACCCACCTGCTGGGTGACTGGATGACCCACCTGCTGGGTGACTGGATGACCCACCTGCTGGGTGACTGGATGACCCCCCTGCTGGGTGACTGGATGACCCACCTGCTGAGTGACTGGATGACCCACCTGTAGGGTGACTGGATGACCCCCCTGCTGGGTGACTGGATGACCCACCTGCTGGGTGACTGGATGACCCAACTGCTGGGTGACTGGATGACCCACCTGCTGGGTGATTGGATGACCCACCTGCTGGGTGACTGGATGACCAACCTGCTGGGTGACTGGATGACTGCCCCTACTCGGATGGTATCGCGCCGTCCCAACCTTCGCTCTCTCTCCCCCACTACTCTCTCCTCTTCCATCCTATCATCTCTTCCCTCTGCTCATACCTTCTCCAACCTATCTCCTGATTCTGCCTCCTCAACCCTCCTCTCTTCCCTTTCTGCATCCTTTGACTCTCTATGTCCCCTATCCTCCAGGCCGGCTCGGTCCTCCCCTCCCGCTCCGTGGCTCGACGACTCATTGCGAGCTCACAGAACAGAGCTCCGGGCAGCCAAGCGGAAATGGAGGAAAACTCGCCTCCCTGCGGACCTGGCATCCTTTCACTCCCTCCTCTCTACATTTTCCTCCTCTGTCTCTGCTGCTAAAGCCACTTTCTACCACTCTAAATTCCAAGCATCTGCCTCTAACCCTAGGAAGCTCTTTGCCACCTTCTCCTCCCTCCTGAATCCTCCTCCCCCTCCCCCTCCTCCCTCTCTGCAGATGACTTCGTCACCCATTTTGAAAAGAAGGTCGACGACATCCGATCCTCGTTTGCTAAGTCAAACGACACCGCTGGTTCTGCTCACACTGCCCTACCCTGTGCTCTGACCTCTTTCTCCCCTCTCTCTCCAGATGAAATCTCGCTTCTTGTGACGGCCGGCCGCCCAACAACCTGCCCGCTTGACCCTATCCCCTCCTCTCTTCTCCAGACCATTTCCGGAGACCTTCTCCCTTACCTCACCTCGCTCATCAACTCATCCCTGACCGCTGGCTACGTCCCTTCCGTCTTCAAGAGAGCGAGAGTTGCACCCTTCTGAAAAAACCTACACTCGATCCCTCCGATGTCAACAACTACAGACCAGTATCCCTTCTTTCTTTTCTCTCCAAAACTCTTGAACGTGCCGTCCTTGGCCAGCTCTCCCGCTATCTCTCTCAGAATGACCTTCCTGATCCAAATCAGTCAGGTTTCAAGACTAGTCATTCAACTGAGACTGCTCTTCTCTGTATCACGGAGGCGCTCCGCACTGCTAAAGCTAACTCTCTCTCCTCTGCTCTCATCCTTCTAGACCTATCGGCTGCCTTCGATACTGTGAACCATCAGATCCTCCTCTCCACCCTCTCCGAGTTGGGCATCTCCGGCGCTGCCCACGCTTGGATTGCGTCCTACCTGACAGGTCGCTCCTACCAGGTGGCGTGGCGAGAATCTGTCTCCTCGCCACGCGCTCTCACCACTGGTGTCCCCCAGGGCTCTGTTCTAGGCCCTCTCCTATTCTCGCTATACACCAAGTCACTTGGCTCTGTCATAACCTCACATGGTCTCTCCTATCATTGCTATGCAGACGACACACAATTAATCTTCTCCTTTCCCCTTCTGATGACCAGGTGGCGAATCGCATCTCTGCATGTCTGGCAGACATATCAGTGTGGATGACGGATCACCACCTCAAGCTGAACCTCGGCAAGACGGAGCTGCTCTTCCTCTCGGGGAAGGACTGCCCGTTCCATGATCTCGCCATCACGGTTGACAACTCCATTGTGTCCTCCTCCCAGAGCGCTAAGAACCTTGGCGTGATCCTGGACAACACCCTGTCGTTCTCAACCAACATCATGGCGGTGGCCCGTTCCTGTAGGTTCATGCTCTACAACATCCGCAGAGTACGACCCTGCCTCACACAGGAAGCGGCGCAGGTCCTAATCCAGGCACTTGTCATCTCCCGTCTGGATTACTGCAACTCGCTGTTGGCTGGGCTCCCTGCCTGTGCCATTAAACCCCTACAACTCATCCAGAACGCCGCAGCCCGTCTGGTGTTCAACCTTCCCAAGTTCTCTCACGTCACCCCGCTCCTCCGCTCTCTCCACTGGCTTCCAGTTGAAGCTCGCATCCGCTACAAGACCATGGTGCTTGCCTACGGAGCTGTGAGGGGAACGGCACCGCAGTACCTCCAGGCTCTGATCAGGCCCTACACCCAAACAAGGGCACTGCGTTCATCCACCTCTGGCCTGCTCGCCTCCCTACCACTGAGGAAGTACAGTTCCCGCTCAACCCAGTCAAAACTGTTCGCTGCTCTGGCCCCCCAATGGTGGAACAAACTCCCTCACGACGCCAGGACAGCGGAGTCAATCACCACCTTCCGGAGACACCTGAAACCCCACCTCTTCAAGGAATACCTAGGATAGGATAAGTAATCCTTCTCACCCCCCCCCTTAAATGATTTAGATGCACTATTGTAAAGTGGCTGTTCCACTGGATGTCAGAAGGTGAATTCACCAATTTGTAAGTCGCTCTGGATAAGAGCGTCTGCTAAATGACTTAAATGTAAAATGTATGACCCACCTGCTGGATGATTGGATGACCCACCTGCTGGGTGACTGGATGACCCACCTGCTGGGTGACTGGATGACCCACCTGCTGGGTGACTGGATGACCCACCTGCTGGGTGACTGGATGACCCACCTGCTGGGTGACTGGATGACCCACCTGCTGGGTGATTGGATGACCCACCTGCTGGGTGACTGGATGACCCACCTGCTGGGTGACTGGATGACCCACCTGCTGGGTGATTGGATGACCCACCTGCTGGGTGACTGGATGACCCACCTGCTGGGTGACTGGATGACCCACCTGCTGGGTGATTGGATGCCCCATCTGCTGGGTGACTGGATGACCCACCTGCTGAGTGATTGGATGACCCACCTGCTGGGTGACTGGATGACCCACCTGCTGGGTGACTGGATGACCCACCTGCTGGGTGACTGGATGACCCACCTGCAGGGTGACTGGATGACCCACCTGCTGGGTGACTGGATGACCCACCTGCTGGGTGATTGGATGACCCACCTGCTGGGTTACTGGATGACCCACCTGCTGGGTGACTGGATGACCCACCTGCTGGGTGATTGGATGACCCACCTGCTGGGTGACTGGATGACCAACCTGCTGGGTGACTGGATGACCCACCAGCTGGGTGACTGGATGACCCACAACTCCAGTGTTGTGTGGATGACCCAACTCCAGTGTTGTTTGATGACCCAACTCCAGTGTTGTGTGGATGACCCAATTCCAGTGTTGTGTGGATGACCCAACTCCAGTGTTGTGTGGATGACCCAACTGCTGTTTTGTGTGGATGACCCAACTCCAGTGTTGTGTGGATGACCCAACTCCAGTGTTGTGTGGATGACCCAACTCCAGTGTTGTGTGGATGACCCAACTCCAGTGTTGTGTGGATGACCCAACTGCAGTGTTGTGTGGATGACCCAACTGCAGTGTTGTGTGGATGACCCAACTGCTGTGTTGTGTAGATGACCCAACTCCAGTGTTGTGTGGATGACCCAACTGCTGTTTTGTGTGGATGACCCAACTCCAGTGTTGTGTGGATGACCCAACTACTGTTTTGTGTGGATTACCCAACTCCAGTGTTGTGTGGATGACCCAACTGCTGTTTTGTGTGGATGACCCAACTCCAGTGTTGTGTGGATGGCCCAACTCAATTGTTGTGTGGATGACCCAACTGCTGGGGTGTATTGATTTGGTTTTTAATTTGATTTGTTTGTAGTTGGTTTGTTGATGCTGGGATATTGAAATATGACCTAGTGAGTGGGTTAATTCTCCCGCCAAAACCAGAAGGTCAACGTGATCCGTCAAACTCATGAATGAGGACTAATGCATCTGTCATAAGTCTATCAGTGCAGCCATTGGTGAGTGGAATTAGGCTTTTCAATGGACAAATGGGAAAGGCGTTGTGGCTAACCAAAAACTGAGTAAAAAGCTGACGTTTCTAATTATCCATTCAGGTTAAATAGAAGTAGCTATCATAATTACATGTAATCTCAGTTATTAACAATTGTAAAAAAATTTTTTTAGCATATTACCACATATATGCTACATAACATTGGCTAATTTATCTAGCTAGCTAGCAAGCTATTTCACTGTGCTATGTGTGGTAGCAGATATGTAAAATTTTGTTAAAGTTTGGTATGTCAATTGTTTCACGTAAACTAGGTTTCTCTTTCACTTTGGCTAGGTAGACCAGCTACAGATGTTTCTTAGCTAGGCCTATTCCCCGTCTCTGAGTTATAATGTAATATGGTTGGTAGCTAGACTGAGGTAAAGTTGGAATTATATTCACAGATTCAGACATTCAACAAACATTCATCAGACATTCAACAGACATTCAACAGACATTCGCCAAAAGTCAATTAAAAATTCACCGTTTGTCACTGAATCCTCAAACTAGATATTATTTATTCTATAAATGTCGAGTATACTTTTACAACCTTTGTTTTGAGTCGAAATTCCAGTTATGACTTGATAGAAATACATAAAATCTATAAAATGCCATTTGAAGTGATATAAATCAATAACTAATTAACTGTTTGTCACAGAAACACAAAACTAGGTATGATTTATTCTAGAAATGTCTGGCATACTTTTATAACCTTCGTTTTGAGGAGAAATTCCAGTTTTGATTTGATATAAATACATAACATCAATAAAATGCCATTTAAAACTATGTAAATCAGTAACGTTTTCACTAATTATGACATAATCGTCAAACTAGGTATGATTTATTCTATAAATGCCTAGTATACTTTAACCTTTCCGTCTCTGTCCAGTGTCTATGTTCTTTTGCCCATCTTCATATTTTATTTGTGTTGGCCAGTCTGAGATATGGCTTTTTCTTTGCAATTCTGCCTAGAAGGCTAGCATCCCAGAGTTGCCTCTTCCCTGCTAACGTTGTGACTGGTGTTTTGCGGGTACTATATAATGAAGCTGCCTGTTGAGGACTTGTGAGGTGTCTGTTTCTCAAACTAGACACTCTAATGTACTTATCCTCTTGCTCAGTTGTGCACCGGGGCCTCCTACTCCTCTTTCTATTCTGGTTAGAGCCAGTTTGCTCTGTTCTGTGAAGGGAGTAGTACACAGCATTGTACGAGATCTTCATTTTCTTGGCAATTTCTTGCATGGAATAGCCTTCCTTTCTCAGAACAAGAATAGACTGACGAATTTCAGAAAAAAAACTTTTTGTTTCTGGCCATTTTGAGCCTGTAATCGAACCCACAAATGCTGAAGCGCCAGATACTCAACTAGTCTAAAGGACAGTTTTGGTTTCTGATAATGGGCCACTGTACGCCTATGTAGATATTTCATAAAAAATCTGCCGTTTCCAGCTACAATAGTCATTTACAACATTAACAATGTCTACACTGTATTTCTGATCAATTTGATGTTATTTAATGGACGAAAAAAATGCTTTTCTTTCAAAAACAAGGACATTTCTAAGTGACCCCAAACTTTTGAACAGCACTGTATGTTATTCTTAGTTTTCCTGTGGAATGCCCATGTTGATCCTCCTGGTTGTCTTGGTCCTCTTGATCCATCCACTTGTCTTCTTTGTTAGTCAGGCCCCTACATCCCGTAGTTTTTTCTTGTCATCTAATTTAATATGACTGAAGGTGCAGAAGTTCATGCCAGGCCCCTTCTAATAGGGTATAACAGACTCGTTAGAACTTTGAAAAAACACCCTCTAAACAGACTACATGCCCTCTATCAAGTCAAAACGGGAACTTCTCTTCAAAACAAAGGTTGTAAAAGTATGCTAGACATTTATAGATTAAATCGTACCTAGTTTGATGTTTCTGTGACAAACAGTGAATTAGTTATTGATTTATACTGCTTTAAATTGCATTTTATAGATTTTATGTATTTCTATCAAGTCAAAACTGGAATTTCTACTCAAAGCAGGTGGTAAAAGTATGCTAGACAATTCTAGAATAATGAATAATTATGATTCTGTGACAAACTGCATTTTTCATTGATTTTTACATTTTTAAATGGCTTTTGGCAATTTCTGATGAATTTCTGTTGAATGTCTGTTGAATGTTTGATGAATGTCTGTTGAATGTCTGTTGAATGTTTGATGAATGTCTGATGAATGTCTGTTGAATGTCTGTTGAATGTCTGTTGAATGTCTGTTGAATGTCTGTTGAATGTCTGAATCTGTGAATATAAAACCAACTTTACCTCAGTGCTAGCTAGCTAGACCAGCTAGAGATATTACTTAGCTAGGCCTATTCCCTGTCTCTGAGTCCACGAAAAATTGTTGCTAGCTAGCTAGTTGGCAAGGTTATAACTATTGCTTTTATGGTGTTTCAGTTGCTGTATGATTTGTAACCTAATTGTATCTATGAGTTAGCTAGCTCGTCTCAGTCTGGATACAGACACAGTCACTTTAGGTGGCTATCGCTAGCTAGTCTCAGTCTGGGTGCAGAGACAGTTACTTTAGGTGGCTATCGCTAGCTAGTCTCAGTCTGGGTGCAGACACAGTTACTTTAGGTAGCTATCGCTAGCTAGTCTCAGTCTGGGTGCAGACACAGTCACTTTAGGTGGCTATCGCTAGCTAGTCTCAGTCTGGGTGCAGAGACAGTTACTTTAGGTGGCTATCGCTAGCTAGTCTCAGTCTGGGTGCAGACACAGTTACTTTAGGTAGCTATCGCTAGCTAGTCTCAGTCTGGGTGCAGACACAGTTACTTTAGGTAGCTATCGCTAGCTAGTCTCAGTCTGGGTGCAGACACAGTCACTTTAGGTAGCTATCGCTAGCTAGTCTCAGTCTGGATACAGACACAGTTATTATAGGTAGCTATCGCTAACTAGTCTCAGTCTGGGTGCAGACACAGTTATTATAGGTAGCTATCGCTAGCTAGTCTCAGTCTGGGTGCAGACACAGTTACTTTAGGTGGCTATCGCTAGCTAGTCTCAGTCTGGGTGCAGACACAGTTACTTTAGGTAGCTATCGCTAGCTAGTCTCAGTCTGGGTGCAGACACAGTTACTTTAGGTGGCTATCGCTAGCTAGTCTCAGTCTGGGTGCAGACACAGTCACTTTAGGTAGCTATCGCTAGCTAGTCTCAGTCTGGATACAGACACAGTTATTATAGGTAGCTATCGCTAACTAGTCTCAGTCTGGGTGCAGACACAGTTATTATAGGTAGCTATCGCTAGCTAGTCTCAGTCTGGGTGCAGACACAGTTACTTTAGGTGGCTATCGCTAGCTAGTCTCAGTCTGGGTGCAGACACAGTTACTTTAGGTAGCTATCGCTAGCTAGTCTCAGTCTGGATACAGACACAGTTACTTTAGGTAGCTATCGCTAGCTAGTCTCAGTCTGGATACAGACACAGTCACTTTAGGTAGCTATCGCTAGCTCGTCTCAGTCTGGATACAGACACAGTCACTTTAGGTGGCTATCGCTAGCTCGTCTCAGTCTGGGTGCAGACACAGTCACTTTAGGTAGCTATCGCTAGCTAGTCTCAGTCTGGATGCAGACACAGTTACTTTAGGTAGCTATCGCTAGCTAGTCTCAGTCTGGGTGCAGACACAGTTACTTTAGGTAGCTATCGCTAGCTAGTCTCAGTCTGGGTGCAGAGACAGTTACTTTAGGTGGCTATCGCTAGCTAGTCTCAGTCTGGATACAGACACAGTTACTTTAGGTAGCTATCGCTAGCTAGTCTCAGTCTGGGTGCAGACACAGTTACTTTAGGTAGCTATCGCTAGCTAGTCTCAGTCTGGGTGCAGACACAGTTACTTTAGGTGGCTATCGCTAGCTAGTCTCAGTCTGGGTGCAGACACAGTTACTTTAGGTGGCTATCGCTAGCTAGTCTCAGTCTGGGTGCAGACACAGTTACTTTAGGTGGCTATCGCTAGCTAGTCTCAGTCTGGGTGCAGACACAGTTACTTTAGGTAGCTATCGCTAGCTAGTCTCAGTCTGGATACAGACACAGTTACTTTAGGTAGCTATCGCTAGCTAGTCTCAGTCTGGATACAGACACAGTTACTTTAGGTAGCTATCGCTAGCTAGTCTCAGTCTGGGTGCAGACACAGTCACTTTAGGTAGCTATCGCTAGCTAGTCTCAGTCTGGATACAGACACAGTCACTTTAGGTAGCTATCGCTAGCTAGTCTCAGTCTGGATACAGACACAGTCACTCTAGGTAGCTATCGCTAGCTAGTCTCAGTCTGGATACAGACACAGTTACTTTAGGTAGCTATCGCTAGCTAGTCTCAGTCTGGATACAGACACAGTCACTTTAGGTAGCTATCGCTAGCTAGTCTCAGTCTGGGTGCAGACACAGTTACTTTAGGTGGCTATCGCTAGCTAGTCTCAGTCTGGATGCAGACACAGTTACTTTAGGTAGCTATCGCTAGCTAGTCTCAGTCTGGATACAGACACAGTTACTTTAGGTGGCTATCGCTAGCTAGTCTCAGTCTGGATACAGACACAGTTACTTTAGGTAGCTATCGCTAGCTAGTCTCAGTCTGGATACAGACACAGTTATTATAGGTAGCTATCGCTAGCTAGTCTCAGTCTGGGTGCAGACACAGTCACTTTAGGTGGCTATCGCTAGCTAGTCTCAGTCTGGGTGCAGACACAGTTACTTTAGGTAGCTATCGCTAGCTAGTCTCAGTCTGGGTGCAGAGACAGTTACTTTAGGTAGCTATCGCTAGCTAGTCTCAGTCTGGATGCAGACACAGTTATTATAGGTGGCTATCGCTAGCTAGTCTCAGTCTGGATACAGACACAGTCACTCTAGGTAGCTATCGCTAGCTAGTCTCAGTCTGGATACAGACACAGTTACTTTAGGTAGCTATCGCTAGCTAGTCTCAGTCTGGGTGCAGACACAGTTACTTTAGGTGGCTATCGCTAGCTAGTCTCAGTCTGGATACAGACACAGTCACTCTAGGTAGCTATCGCTAGCTAGTCTCAGTCTGGATACAGACACAGTTACTTTAGGTAGCTATCGCTAGCTAGTCTCAGTCTGGGTGCAGACACAGTTACTTTAGGTAGCTATCGCTAGCTAGTCTCAGTCTGGGTGCAGAGACAGTTACTTTAGGTAGCTATCGCTAGCTAGTCTCAGTCTGGATGCAGACACAGTTATTATAGGTGGCTATCGCTAGCTAGTCTCAGTCTGGATACAGACACAGTCACTCTAGGTAGCTATCGCTAGCTAGTCTCAGTCTGGATACAGACACAGTTACTTTAGGTAGCTATCGCTAGCTAGTCTCAGTCTGGGTGCAGACACAGTTACTTTAGGTGGCTATCGCTAGCTAGTCTCAGTCTGGATACAGACACAGTCACTTTAGGTAGCTATCGCTAGCTAGTCTCAGTCTGGATACAGACACAGTTACTTTAGGTAGCTATCGCTAGCTAGTCTCAGTCTGGGTGCAGACACAGTTACTTTAGGTAGCTATCGCTAGCTCGTCTCAGTCTGGGTGCAGACACAGTCACTTTAGGTGGCTATCGCTAGCTAGTCTCAGTCTGGATACAGACACAGTCACTTTAGGTAGCTATCGCTAGCTAGTCTCAGTCTGGATACAGACACAGTTACTTTAGGTAGCTATCGCTAGCTAGTCTCAGTCTGGATACAGACACAGTTACTTTAGGTAGCTATCGCTAGCTAGTCTCAGTCTGGGTGCAGACACAGTCACTTTAGGTGGCTATCGCTAGCTAGTCTCAGTCTGGGTGCAGACACAGTCACTTTAGGTGGCTATCGCTAGCTAGTCTCAGTCTGGGTGCAGACACAGTTACTTTAGGTAGCTATCGCTAGCTAGTCTCAGTCTGGGTGCAGACACAGTTACTTTAGGTGGCTATCGCTAGCTAGTCTCAGTCTGGGTGCAGACACAGTCACTTTAGGTAGCTATCGCTAGCTAGTCTCAGTCTGGGTGCAGACACAGTTACTTTAGGTAGCTATCGCTAGCTAGTCTCAGTCTGGGTGCAGACACAGTTACTTTAGGTAGCTATCGCTAGCTAGTCTCAGTCTGGATACAGACACAGTTACTTTAGGTAGCTATCGCTAGCTATTCTCAGTCTGGGTGCAGAGACAGTTACTTTAGGTAGCTATCGCTAGCTAGTCTCAGTCTGGGTGCAGACACAGTCACTTTAGGTGGCTATCGCTAGCTAGCTACATATTGATATGAAAGGAGTGTCTCAAATGTTCATCCAAGTTTAGGCAACCATTTTGACTCTCCACTTAAATGTTTTCGTCTTTGTCCCCCAGATAGTAAAGGCGGCATGGCCCTGGGGGTGTTTCTCCTACCACCAATGCAGATACAATCCATCAGAAAGTATTCATACCCCTTGACTAATTTCGCATTTTGTTGTGTTACTGCCTGAATTCCAAATGGAATGAATATTTTGTTTCTCACCAATCTACACGCAATACCCCATAATTACAAAATGAAAACATGTATGCGTTTATTTTTTTTGTGAATAAAATGTTTTGAAAATGAAATACAGAAATAAGCATCTACATCAGTATTCACACTCCTGAGTCAATACTTTTGGGTAACTCTAAGAGCTTTCCACACCTAGATTGTACAACATTTGCACATTATTACCAAGTCAAGACCGGGACGGGGACTAGGGTTCTGAGACAGAGTCAAGACCGAGACCAGAAAAATGTGTGTCCAATTCAAGACCATGTTAGTAATTGTTTCAAATCAGCACCATAATAAAAGTAGAACATATCCAGTATTTCTATGATCATATTTCAGAACAACATGTGGATTCTGCAGACATTCAGAATGGTGATCCACCCTATAAATTGTTACTAACCCAAACGCGTGTATAAATGATTAAAAAAATACTAAATATGTTACATCCTTTCCCTACCAGTAAAATCAAGAACATTCTGTAACACTTCACTTGATATCCAGTGTCATAACTATGTCATAACTATGTCATAACGATGTCATAACTATGTCATAACTATGTCATAACGATGTCATGTTACAGAAAATTCTTACAAGCAACAAAGTTATGGGATATTTTTTTAAGATGCAGTATTTTACTTTTTGCACAACTGACCAAATTCACACAAATGTGTGTTATAGATCTGTCATTCTCATTAAAAGCCAGTCTAAGAGGTAGATCGATCGGTTCTATGTGCACTATTTCTAAACTTCCCATTCTTTATTTTTTGGGGGGCTTTTTCCATCTTTTACTCTGGGTTTTGTAAACCAGCTTCAAACAGCTGGAAATACTATATTTTTGGTTTTCGAAAATATATTTCACAGTGGTTTAGATCGTACAATGATTCTCAAAACTATTCTTGCTTGTTTTGTCAAAGAAACTGAAATTAACTATTAGAGTTTTTGCAACCAGGAAATGGCGATTTCTGCACGGTGCACCTTTAAACGAAACCAAACATCTGACATGCTCACGGTTCCTCCATAATCTCTGACATGCTAACGGTTCCTCCATAATCTCTGACATACTCACGGTTCCTCCATAATCTCTGACATGCTCACGGTTCCTCCATAATCTCTGACATGCTCACGGTTCCTCCATAATCTCTGACATGCTCACGGTTCCTCCATAATCTCTGACATGCTCACGGTTCCTCCATAATCTCTGACATGCTAACGGTTCCTCCATAATCTCTGACATGCTCACGGTTCCTCCATAATCTCTGACATGCTCACGGTTCCTCCATAATCTCTGACATGCTCACGGTTCCTTCATAATCTCTGACATGCTCACGGTTCCTCCATAATCTCTGACATGCTAACGGTTCCTCCATAATCTCTGACATGCTCACGGTTCCTCCATAATCTCTGACATGCTCACGGTTCCTCCATAATCTCTGACATACTCACGGTTCCTCCATAATCTCTGACATGCTCACGGTTCCTCCATAATCTCTGACATGCTCACGGTTCCTCCATAATCTCTGACATGCTAACGGTTCCTCCATAATCTCTGACATGCTCACGGTTCCTCCATAATCTCTGACATGCTCACGCTTCCTGCCTGAAGCTTTGAGGTCGATGGAGTTGAGCTGTGAATAGTGTGGACAGACTGTAGCTTCGACGTCAATGGAGTTAAGCAGTGACTAGTGTGGGCGACGGGTTGCTTCGACGTCGATGGAGTTGAGCTGTGACTAGTGTGGACAGACTGTAGCTTCGAAGTCGATGGAGTTGAGCTGTGACTAGTGTGGGCAGACTGTAGCTTCGACGTCAATGGAGTTGAGCAGTGACTAGTGTGGTCGGCGGGTTGCTTCGACGTCGATGGAGTTGAGCTGTGACTAGTGTGGACAGACTGTAGCTTCGATGTCGATGGAGTTGAGCTTTGACTAGTGTGGGCGGCGGGTTGCTTCGACGTCGATGGAGTTGAGCTGTGACTAGTGTGGACAGACTGTAGCTTCGAAGTCGATGGAGTTGAGCTGTGACTAGTGTGGGCAGACTGTAGCTTCGACGTCAATGGAGTTGAGCAGTGACTAGTGTGGGCGGCGGGTTGCTTCGACGTCGATGGAGTTGAGCTGTGACTAGTGTGGACAGACTGTAGCTTCGACGTCGATGGAGTTGAGGTTTGACTAGTGTGGGCGGCGGGTAGCTTCGATGTCGATGGAGTTGAGCTGTGACTAGTGTGGGCTGCGGGTAGCTTCGACGTCGATGGAGTTGAGCTGTGACTAGTGTGGACAGACTGTAGCTTCGATGTCAATGGAGTTGAGCAGTGACTAGTGTGGGCGGCGGGTTGCTTCGACGTCGATGGAGTTGAGCTGTGACTAGTGTGGACAGACTGTAGCTTCGACGTCGATGGAGTTGAGCTTTGACTAGTGTGGGCGGCGGGTAGCTTCGATGTCGATGGAGTTGAGCTGTGACTAGTGTGGGCTGCGGGTAGCTTCGATGTCGATGGAGTTGAGCTGTGACTAGTGTTTGCGGCGTGTAGCTTCGACGTCGATGGAGTTGAGCTGTGACTCGTGTGGGCGGCGGGTTGCTTCGACGTCGATGGAGTTGAGCTGTGACTAGTGTGGACAGACTGTAGCTTCGAAGTCGATGGAGTTGAGCTGTGACTAGTGTGGGCAGACTGTAGCTTCGACGTCAATGGAGTTGAGCAGTGACTAGTGTGGGCGGCGGGTTGCTTCGACGTCGATGGAGTTGAGCTGTGACTAGTGTGGACAGACTGTAGCTTCGACGTCGATGGAGTTGAGCTTTGACTAGTGTGGGCGGCGGGTAGCTTCGATGTCGATGGAGTTGAGCTGTGACTAGTGTGGGCTGCGGGTAGCTTCGACGTCGATGGAGTTGAGCTGTGACTAGTGTGGACAGACTGTAGCTTCGACGTCAATGGAGTTGAGCAGTGACTAGTGTGGGCGGCGGGTTGCTTCGACGTCGATGGAGTTGAGCTGTGACTAGTGTGGACAGACTGTAGCTTCGACGTCGATGGAGTTGAGCTTTGACTAGTGTGGGCGGCAGGTAGCTTCGATGTCGATGGAGTTGAGCTGTGACTAGTGTGGGCAGACTGTAGCTTCGACGTCAATGGAGTTGAGCAGTGACTAGTGTGGTCGGCGGGTTGCTTCGACGTCGATGGAGTTTAGCTGTGACTAGTGTGGACAGACTGTAGCTTCGATGTCGATGGAGTTGAGCTTTGACTAGTGTGGGCGGCGGGTTGCTTCGACGTCGATGGAGTTGAGCTGTGACTAGTGTGGACAGACTGTAGCTTCGAAGTCGATGGAGTTGAGCTGTGACTAGTGTGGGCAGACTGTAGCTTCGACGTCAATGGAGTTGAGCAGTGACTAGTGTGGGCGGCGGGTTGCTTCGACGTCGATGGAGTTGAGCTGTGACTAGTGTGGACAGACTGTAGCTTCGACGTCGATGGAGTTGAGCTTTGACTAGTGTGGACGGCGGGTAGCTTCGATGTCGATGGAGTTGAGCTGTGACTAGTGTGGGCTGCGGGTAGCTTCGACGTCGATGGAGTTGAGCTGTGACTAGTGTGGACAGACTGTAGCTTCGACGTCAATGGAGTTGAGCATTGACTAGTGTGGGCGGCGGGTTGCTTCGACGTCGATGGAGTTGAGCTGTGACTCTTGTGGACAGGCTGTAGCTTCGACGTCGATGGAGTTGAGCTTTGACTAGTGTGGGCGGCGGGTAGCTTCGATGTCGATGGAGTTGAGCTGTGACTAGTGTGGGCTGCGGGTAGCTTCGACGTCGATGGAGTTGAGCTGTGACTAGTGTGGACAGACTGTAGCTTCGACGTCAATGGAGTTGAGCAGTGACTAGTGTGGGCGGCGGGTAGCTTTGACGTCGATGGAGTTGAGCTGTGACGAGTGTGGGCGGCGGGTAGCTTCGATGTCGATGGAGTTGAGCTGTGACTAGTGTTTGCGGCGTGTAGCTTCGACGTCGATGGAGTTGAGCTGTGACTCGTGTGGGCGGCGGGTTGCTTCGACGTCGATGGAGTTGAGCTGTGACTAGTGTGGACAGACTGTAGCTTCGAAGTCGATGGAGTTGAGCTGTGACTAGTGTGGGCAGACTGTAGCTTCGACGTCAATGGAGTTGAGCAGTGACTAGTGTGGGCGGCGGGTTGCTTCGACGTCGATGGAGTTGAGCTGTGACTAGTGTGGACAGACTGTAGCTTCGACGTCGATGGAGTTGAGCTTTGACTAGTGTGGGCGGCGGGCAGCTTCGATGTCGATGGAGTTGAGCTGTGACTAGTGTGGGCTGCGGGTAGCTTCGACGTCGATGGAGTTGAGCTGTGACTAGTGTGGGCAGACTGTAGCTTCGACGTCAATGGAGCTGAGCAGTGACTAGTGTGGGCGGCGGGTTGCTTCGACGTCGATGGAGTTGAGCTGTGACTAGTGTTGACAGACTGTAGCTTCGACGTCGATGGAGTTGAGCTTTGACTAGTGTGGGCGGCGGGTAGCTTCGATGTCGATGGAGTTGAGCTGTGACTAGTGTGGGCTGCGGGTAGCTTCGACGTCGATGGAGTTGAGCTGTGACTAGTGTGGACAGACTGTAGCTTCGACGTCAATGGAGTTGAGCAGTGACTAGTGTGGGCGGCGGGTTGCTTCGACGTCGATGGAGTTGAGCTGTGACTAGTGTGGACAGACTGTAGCTTCGACGTCGATGGAGTTGAGCTTTGACTAGTGTGGGCGGCGGGTAGCTTCGATGTCGATGGAGTTGAGCTGTGACTAGTGTGGGCTGCGGGTAGCTTCGACGTCAATGGAGTTGAGCTGTGACTAGTGTGGACAGACTGTAGCTTCGACGTCAATGGAGTTGAGCAGTGACTAGTGTGGGCGGCGGGTAGCTTTGACGTCGATGGAGTTTAGCTGTGACGAGTGTGGGCGGCGGGTAGCTTCGATGTCGATGGAGTTGAGCTGTGACTAGTGTTTGCGGCGTGTAGCTTCGACGTCGATGGAGTTGAGCTGTGACTCGTGTGGGCGGCGGGTAGCTTCGACGTCGATGGAGTTGAGCTGTGACTAGTGTGGGCGGCGGGTAGCTTCGACGTCGATGGAGTTGAGCTGTGACTAGTGTGGGCGGCGGGTAGCTTCAACATCGATGGAGTTGAGCAGTGACTAGTGTGGGCAGATGACAGAGCAGGCCATTGAGGAGAATGATGACACCTTATCCAATGACGCATCAATCAGCCTTCCAACAATGGCCTGCCTTTTGAAGAGGCAGCAGGTATGTATGAAAGACGTTTACCTGTTGCCTTTTGAGAGAAACAACGACCGGGTGAAACAACTGCACTATATAGGGGACTGAGTGGCGCAGCAGTCTAAGGCAACACATCGCAGTGCTCGAGGAGTCACTACAGACCCGGGTTCGATCCCGGGCTGTATCACTCATATCTCCCTCACTAGCTTTAAGCACCAGCTCACAGATCACTGCACCTGTACATAGCCCATCCAACTATCCCATACTGTTGTTAATTTGGCTCCTTTCTACCTCAGTATCTCTACTTGCACACTCATCTTCTGCACATTTATCACTCCAGTGTTTAATAGCTATATTGTAATTATTTAGCCACTATGGCCTATTTATTGCCTTACCTCCCTTATCCTACCTCATTTGCACACACTGTATATAGACTATTTCTACTGTATTATTGACTGTATGTTTGTGTATTCCATGTGTAACTGAGTTGTTGTTTGTGTAGCACTGCTTTGCTTTATCTTGGCCAGGTCGCTTTTGCAAATGAGAACTTGCTCTCAACTAGCCTACCTGGTTATATATATATATATATATATATATATTTTTTTTTTTTTTTTTTTGTTTTGTTTTTTTATATATATATATATATATTTTTTTTTTATCACATCCAGCCGTGAGGCCAGGGTAGGCTGTCACTGTAAATAAGAATTTGTTGACTGACTTGCCTAGTTAAATAAAGGTTCATTTAAAATTACACAATTTTTAGAGGGTGATGGAGCTTCACGCTACTTTAGACCATCGTTGATGAAGCAGGCGTCACCCTGGCAACAACACAACTGTCGGAACCTCATCGGCCATCGGTTCACGGTCCAAGTGACTGGACAGCGTTGGGGAAACATCTCCATGTCCGCAGCTATGTCTGGAGATGATGTTATTAGGATGTAGGCCATTACTTGGATCCTACAACGCTGCACAGCTCGTTGTGTTTCTTAAAGAAATTGAGCAGACCTGTGTGGGACATGGTCCGTCTCCACCACGCAGAGGTGATTCAGGCGTGGTTTGGGCCCATCCCCGATTCGTGAACCTATACCTGCCCCCATACTCTCCTTTCCTCAACCATATTGAGATTTTTTTTTCATTAGGCCATGAATGAGGCATGCGACGACATCAATTCAGCCCAATGTCAAGCTTGGATACGCCATGACAAAATATTTTTCCCGCGGTGCATAGACTGAGGACATTCGCTCTGATGTGGATGGGAATTTATGGCCAAATGCTCAAGCAAGGCTTGATGCAAATGAATGCGTTATATTTTATTTTCATTCATTTAATTTGTTTAATTTAATGTCTTACATTTGATTACTGACAGCACACCTATGTTGCAATTGTGTCTGAAAAAGAAAATGTTTTTTTTTTACATGCACGATTCTCGAGGAAGTCTTCATTGATCACACCTTTGATTACACATTGGATAGATTATGAAAATTATAGATTGTCTGTCAATTTTGTTGGGTAATGTAAGTGTATTGCCGAATGTGAAAACTGTGTAATTTACAGTACTGCAGAATATGACTTTCAGCTCTTGGAAGAACGATTTGAAAACGTATCTCGAAACATCATTGTTATTGGATTAACAGGTAGTTAAAACGACTAAATTGAAAGATAGCATGTTGTGTTTTGGCGTTTAAACCAATGTTGTCATTACATTTCACAATAAACGTATATTTTGAATACATGGTTGTGTGGTGATAGATGTTTACAATCCAAATGAATGCACCATGACAGGTTTTGAATGAAGGACTGGCTGCGTTACAAGTGTGACCAGTTTGAAGTTTTGTACAAAGAGTTGTGAAAATGTACCATGTACTTGTGAATATAGTACCAAAGCGATTAAAAACAAATGTAGGAAAAACGACGGATTTCATCACCCAAGAAATAGCTCGCAATTACACATGATATTATCCTATTCTCTGTGCTAAAATATTCATTTGAATGTGTCGTCGGAGCTCCAGCCCGGGCACACTAATCGCAGATAAACTCCATCGTACATCATGGAGTTGAGTTTGGTCGGGTTTCAAGAGACACTCAATATGTGGTCTGGGGACCGGACTCAGTACTACAACACTGTAATACTGTAAACCATGCACAGTGTCTGGACTCAACCCAATGCAGATCATGGTCTTGCATACAGAAGTGTGTGAAGTGTTCAGCATTGTATCATTGTATTCTCATATTCTCTCATCTTCAGGCTGGAACAAATATGACTGAAAATCTCCGCCAGGCGACACAAACAACCCGGGACTCGAACCCTGCATTCTGATTCTCCGGGACAATCGCCTCTATTCCCCCGCCTTCTCCATCGTGAATGGGCAGGCTCTGGAGCAAAATACATCATGTTTCGCTGTTTATGTTTTACATGGATACTTGTTAGGGGAGGAAAGGGTAAATGATTTACTTTTCTTCGGCCCATTTCCTCAGCTTTAATTGGTAGGTCTGCTGTGATTTTCTAACGGTGAATTGTGCTTCTAAAGTTTTGGTTTGTTTGTCCCTTATCTGTTTGTCTTCTGCATGACTTAATTTTGTAGCTGAAATTAATATCTGAACATAAAAATTTTGTATTTTATCTACAATTTTCCTTATTGGCCATATGTCATTTTAAGAATTTCATAGAATCTAGTAACGTTGTGACAATGATTGTAATTGTTAGAAGTATATTTACCTTTATAAAAAAATAGCAGATTATTTAATAGAGAGAGTTAGAAAAACAGCAATAAAATAAGAATAACCTACTGCTCGGTCAAAAATACATGAATTACAATAACCCAGATAAAGAGTAAAAGGCAACCCTCTGCTGGGTAAAAAATAATTCCCTTTTTGGGTCAATCAAGTACCCCAACGTGTTGGGTCAAAATAACCCAGTGGTGGGTATATCTTATAGTGACGCAGCGCTGGGTTAGAGAAATTACCCAAATTGGGTCATAATTTACCCGGCATTTTTACAAATCTTTGAATGCAAAATATGAGGGCTGTAATACTGTATTTTACAAACACAAAAGCATTCATTCCTCATAAAAATAAAAACAAATGGTGGATATAGCATTCTGGAAATAAACGCTTCCAATGTCTATTAATGTGTCTCTGTAAGGTCAGGCCACCGTTGAACACCCATAACATGCTTTGGTTTGTGAGGTACAATATCTGTATTCATTTAATTTCTCAAACCAATTAAAAGCCGTATAAACATTATATTAAGCTACACACATTAAAAATAAAGCTGATTTATGTAGTGACGCTTGCCGTTTTAGAAAATTAAATAGCTTGAATATCAATGATAAAGAAATTGCCTACAACTTAAAGAAATAATTACAATAAAAGGCTATTCTTGTTTATTTTAATTTAGAGTCTATTGCTATGCGTTTTGCAATGTTGCCATTGCAGTGTTGTCATTAGCCGCAGTTTGCAGCCAATAGCCTAAATGTAGGCCACCCAACTTGAACTAAATTGTCCAAACGTCGGCTCTTTCTCGGGTATAGGTTTCGTTGTAACTTTATAAAATACAGCAGGTTTGAGATATGTTTTTGTAATTATTTATACACACACACACACACACACACACACACACACACACACACACACACACACACACACACACACACACACACACACACACACACACACACACACACACACACACACACACACACACACACACACACACACACACATATGAATCAAAGTGAATAAATCAAACCTATATAGGCTTAAATAAAAGCCTATTATGAATGTTATTACTTTGATTATCATGATCATCATCTTACCCTGCATGTTGGCAGTCTGTTTCGAGGTCCATAGGAGGTCCATTCCTCCAGAACGGGGCTGCAGGCCCTGGTTCCCCTCGCCAGGTCCAGGCACCGTGATTCCGGGCAGAGCTCTCAGAGACTCCGGGATCAGGCTCTCCAGACTCTCGTTGGCCTGCTGTCTGCGGAGCGCCACCTGCGCCGCCATGACCCGCTGCCTCTCGATGATCAGGATGCATTTCTCACAGGTGCAGTCCTTGAAGCGGCAGTATCGCTTGTGGCCCTTTAGCCAGGACAGGACACCGTGGTTCCGGCACCGCGCGCACTTGGGGGTCCTCTGGAGCGGCGCTCGGGCCTGGGTCACTGGGCCCCCCATGTACAGGTAGGGCGATCCGTAGCCATTCATTTCTCACACCGTTAGTCAGCCAGTCAGTCAGTCAGTCACACACACACTCTCACTACTTTACCTCCTCAACGTGATGGAGGCGCGAGGTGCATCTGATAAGGGCGTGTGCACGCGGGCCGGGCCAGGCAGAGTAGAGTTGTCAGAAAGAAGTGAGAGTGAAGAGATCAAGTCCTGTCGCTGTTCGCTACACGCTGTCCTGTCTGCACGATAGGAGGTGCTGGTTGGAACCACCTCTACCTCACCTGTCCCCCTGGCAATAAAGACACACGTGCATCAGCCTCCATCTGACACGCAGTTATGGAGCGGAGTAACTAAATACCGTCGCGCATCACTGGCACCCGCTCAACGAATCCTTGGGGAGAGAGAGAGGTAGATGTTCCGTGGTTTCGCAGACTCTAGCGGGACAATGAATGCCACACACTTAATTAAACGTTTACATTGAACGGTTACTCGTATGGAAGAATGAATTCTAGAGTTCATAAATCAGAAGGCGACGTGCTGAAGTGTAGGCCTATAAGAATAAGCCTTATTTAACCTAAGTGCAATAAAGCGATGCAGCCCAGAAGACAGTTATGTCAGTCTGTTGGGACTGTAGGCTACAGGGCATTGACAAAACACACAGCAACAGGACTAGACATTAAGTATTGTCCGCTTGTCTGGGGCAAGTACAAAACATAATCGGACAACCAGAATATAGATTGCAGTTGTCCGAATGGAGAAGTAAAAAAATCACAATATCAAACAATTACTCCGATCAGCATTGGATCAGGCAACGGCGTTGCCGCAGCGCACAGCAGGGCAGAGCATGGTTGACACTGAGTAAATTGCCTATATTCCTATTTGCTATAACTTATTTCAATGAATATGTTATATTTACACAAAGCAAGAGAATGATGTAGACAGAGCTAAGAGCCACAACAAAGCAGCGCAAAATATCCCAGCAAGTTTTAAATTGTTTTTGAATAACCCCAAAACAGAAGGGACCTAAGGTAATAAACAATGAGAGAGATAGAAGAAACAATAGCAACATATAAAAATCAAATGAGAAATTTGAACAAACCTTACATTTGAGCAAAGCATTATAAGACAGAAATGATGCACGCATGCGAGGCTAGAAAAAAATCTTGCCACTGCGAACCAACCGACCCAAAGCCTAATCCTACTAACTGAAATATCATAAAAGCAATAAGAGAAGTTAAAGCTATAAAGAATATTTTCTAAACTTTTCAAATAAAGTGTTTAATATCTTAAAGTTTGCAGCTTTTAAAATGGAATCATTCTGAGTCGGAGTCTATGCCATTCTTCATTCACAAATTCATTTTGAATGACAAATATTTTAGGCCACAAGACGTGAAATTGAGCAAAGATTGGAAAATCTAATGAGGAGTCAAAAGGAAACTTAGGCTACAGCTCAGGAAAGCTTCTGAAAGAAATGCATCGTTGGCCTAGGGCTATTTAGATAATATTCCAGCAATATGCAACCTACCTACAGCACATATGGGCCTGGGCCTAATAAGAGAGGAGGAGAACATGGGATCAGTTTATAATTATCCAGTTCTGAGGACAGGAGAGTTGCTCTGCAGCCCATGATGATTTATAGCCCATCACAAGACGCACAGCCAGCGCAGCTCCTTAACTGTCAATCGCTCCACATCTGCACGCTTCGCCACACACAGACGCACAGATAGGCCT
Organism: Oncorhynchus masou masou; assembly: GCF_036934945.1. Taxonomy (NCBI): domain Eukaryota; kingdom Metazoa; phylum Chordata; class Actinopteri; order Salmoniformes; family Salmonidae; genus Oncorhynchus; species Oncorhynchus masou. The sequence continues at coordinate 321,358 of NC_088236.1, read as the reverse complement.
TGGCTACTACACATCTCTATATTACCACAGATAGCCAGAGTGGAATAGGCTATTCGAAAATATTTGGCTCCACTAAATATCTTTTGTCAATGTCATGATTGCTCTCATCTCTCCCGTGGCATGCCAGCCAAATGCGTAGCATACCATTTTTTTGAGTGACTTTTAGTTGTGCATTATTTAGGAAGGCCGCTAACGGCCGATAACATCGTCTATGGGCAAGCGCATAAAATTATTTCATATCTCTCCTATGCACTTCCTTCATTTTCAGTCACCCTTTTGGCAATGTTGTTTGGAACCTTTTTTTCTTGGGGGCACGTGGCTTCAGCTTTAGGATAAGTAAAGAATCAGTCTGATGGACAAGAGGCAGAAACAAGTTGATGTAAAAACCTGAGCAACAGTGGCTGTATGAAATTACCACAGTGACTATGAAACAATTTGACTACACTCCAAACATCAACATCGGGTTATATAAATAGAATTAGAGGTGTTGACATCACTCAAAGCTCACAGAGCAACAAGGTTTGTAGGCCTATACTCAGATGTATGTGGTACTGAATTGAAAGTAGACCTACACTAAGCCATAAAGGGAATTGGCTCTAATCTCTCAAATTCATATAGCCCTGTCTCTGCATGGCTATTTGGTTATTTCACCGGTTTCTATTTGGCACTATTTACGTAATGAAATTCTGAGCAGTAATTTTCATCATTATATTTAATTAATTCACACCAAATATAATAGGTCTACATCCGTTCGTTCTCACCATTAAACACAATCTAGTGCTATATGGACTTAATGATGTGGGGTATTAAAATCTCTCTGTTGATCTGATGTCCCCCCCCCTAGCCTCGGCTTATAGCGGCAGGCCATAGAAACACAACACCGGACACCCCCGTGTCACATTTCTGCCCCTAAAAAGGTTTATTCAAGCAAATAATGGGATCAGAGGCACGCGGCTCTGAGAACCGAGGCCCTGGTAAACTCACCGCATGGACCCTGTCTCGAGGGCTATTAAGCTTTTAATTAGACCGAGCAGAGCAGAGGGAATAGAAGCTCAAGGTGACGGATAGAACGCCGCGCAGGGCCGCAGTCTCAACCCGGGAGATAGTGGGAGGAGAGATATGCTGCGACTATGGATGGTTAGTCATGGTTAGTAGAGTGTAAAAATGCACAATAAAAAAAATATATATATATAAATATATCTGCTCCCCTCTAAATGTGAAAAAGCAATTGACATGAACCTTTATTAACGAATATACTTTAATAGTCATTGACATGAAGGTGTGGATGTCAACGCTCAAAAAAGTCCTATAATAACAGGCCTGTTATTGAAAAGGATTGTTTCTGTTGGGACAAATTCAGAGAGAAGTTGGAGGGGAAACTGAAGTGGAAACATAAAACAATTTACTGATTCAACTCTTAATTAAGATTAAGATAGTTACAATTCTAAATAATGGTCACTTGTGTTGGAATTAACATGCAGTCCAGCACAACATAGTTAATTATGTCTCGACGACATATTTTGCTCTGCAAAAAAACTTCTTTATATTAAATTCACAACACAATTCCAATTTGAACAAAATAATGAAAACAGGCCTACAAATCCGAATTTCCCCTTTAAAATGTGATTTGTTTTGGTTTGAATGTGATTTCTTACGTCAGGAAAATCTGTAACCTATAGTGAAACCTATGTCTCCTATACGGTCTCAGTCCTAGTTGACATAACTGAAAATTATGTAACCAAAAATTTCTGTCCCAAAATCAGAAAAACCAAACTGGAAGTCTTCTGACTAGCTTGGAAAGACAGTACCGTGCAGTACCGAAGAGCCCTTACTGCTGCTCGATCATCCTATTTTTCTAACTTAATTGAGGAAAATAAGAACAATCCGAAATTCCTTTTTGATACTGTCGCAAAGCTAACTAAAAAGCAGCATTCCCCAAGAGAGGATGACTTTCACTTCAGCAGTGATAAATTCATGAACTTCTTTGAGGAAAAGATTATGATTATTAGAAAGCAAATTACGGACTCCTCTTTAAATCTGCGTATTCCTTCAAAGCTCAGTTGTCCTGAGTCTGCACAACTCTGCCAGGACCTAGGATCAAGAGAGACGCTCAAGTGTTTTAGTACGATATGATGAAAATAATCATGGCATCTAAACCTTCAAGCTGCATACTGGACCCTATTCCAACTAAACTACTGAAAGAGCTGCTTCCTGTGCTTGGCCCTCCTATGTTGAACATAATAAATGGCTCTCTATCCACCAGATCTGTACCAAACTCACTAAAAGTGGCAGTAATAAAGCCTCTCTTGAAAAAGCCAAACCTTGACCCAGAAGATATAAAAAACTAATCGGCCTATATCGAATCTTCCATTCCTCTCAAAATTTTTAGAAAAGGCCATTGCGCAGCAACTCACTGCCTTCCTGAAGACAAACAATGTATACGAAATGATTCAGTCTGGTTTTAGACCCCATCATAGCACTGAGACCGCACTTGTGAAGGTGGTAAATTACATTTTAATGGCATCAGACCGAGGCTCTGCATCTGTCCTCGTGCTCCTAGACCTTAGTGCTGCTTTTGATACCATCGATCACCACACTCTTTTGGAGAGATTGGAAACCCAAATTGGTCTACACAGACAAGTTCTGGCCTGGTTTAGATCTTATCTGTCGGAAAGATATCAGTTTGTCTCTGTGAATGGTTTGTCCTCTGACAAATCAACTGTAAATTTCGGTGTTCCTCAAGGTTCTGTTTTAGGACCACTATTGTTTTCACTATATATTTTACCTCTTGTGGATGCTATTCGAAAACATGATGTTAACTTTCACTGCTATGCGGATGACACACAGCTGTACATTTCAATTAAACATGGTGAAGCCCCAAAATTGCCCTTGCTAGAAGCATGTGTTTCAGACATAAGGAAGTGGATGGCTGCAAACTTTCTACTTTTAAACTCGGACAAAACAGAGATGCTTGTTCTAGGTCCCAAGAAACAAAGAGATCTTCTGTTGAATCTGACAATTAATCTTAATGGTTGTACAGTCGTCTCCAATAAAACTGTGAAGGACCTCGGCGTTACTCTGGACCCTGATCTCTCTTTTGAAGAACATATCAAGACCATTTCAAGGACAGCTTTTTTCCATCTACGTAACATTGCAAAAATCAGAAACTTTCTGTCCAAAAATGATGCAGAAAAATTAATCCATGCTTTTGTCACTTCTAGGTTAGACTACTGCAATGCTCTACTTTCCGGCTACCCGGATAAAGCACTAAATAAACTTCAGTTAGTGCTAAATACGGCTGCTAGAATCCTGACTAGAACCAAAAAATGTGATCATATTACTCCAGGGCTAGCCTCCCTACACTGGCCTCCTGTCAAAGCAATGGCTGATTTCAAGGTTTTACTGCTAACCTACAAAGCATTACATGGGCTTGCTCCTGCCTATCTCTCTGATTTGGTCCTGCCATACATACCTACACGTACACTACGGTCACAAGACGCAGGCCTCCTAATTGTCCCTAGAATTTCTAAGCAAACAGCTGGAGGCAGAGCTTTCTCCTATAGAGCTCCATTTTTATGGAACAGTCTGCCTACCCATGTCAGAGACACAAACTCGGTCTCAACCTTTAAGTCTTTACTGAAGACTCATCTCTTCAGTGGGTCATATGATTGAGTGTAGTCTGGCCCGGGAGTGGGAGGGTGAACGGAAAGGCTCTGGAGCAACGAACCGCCCTTGCTGTCTCTGCCTGGCCGGTTCCCCTCTTTCCACTGGGATTCTCTGCCTCTAACCCTATTACAGGGGCTGAGTCACTGGCTCATGCCGTCCCTGGAAGGGGTGCATCACCTGAGTGGGTTGATTCACTGATGTGGTCATCCTGTCTGGGTTGGCACCCCCCCTTGGGTTGTGCCGTGGAGGAGATCTTTGTGGTCTATACTCAGCCTTGTGTCAGGATGGTAAGTTGGTGGTTGAAGTATTCCTCTAGTGGTGTGGGGGCTGTGCTTTGGCAAAGTGGGTGGGGTTATATCCTTCCTGTTTGGCCCTGTCCGGGGGTGTCCTCGGATGGGGCCGCAGTGTCTCCTGACCCCTCCTGTCTCAGCCTCCAGTATTTATGCTGCAGTAGTTTATGTGTCGGGGGGCTAGGGTCAGTTTGTTATATCTGGAGTACTTCTCCTGTCCTATTCGGTGACCTGTGTGAATCTAAGTGTGCGTTCTCTAATTCTCTCCTCTCTTTCTTTCTCTCTCTCTCGGAGGACCTGAGCCCTAGGACCATGCCCCAGGACTACCTGGCATGATGACTCCTTGCTGTCCCCAGTCCACCTGGCCGTGCTGCTGCTCCAGTTTCAACTGTTCTGCCTTATTATTATTCGACCATGCCGTTCATTTATGAACATTTGAACATCTTGGCCATGTTCTGTTATAATCTCCATACGGCACAGCCAGAAGATTACTGGCCACCCCACATATCCTGGTTCCTCTCTAGGTTTCTTCCTAGGTTTTGGCCTTTCTAGGGAGTTTTTCCTAGCCACCGTGCTTCTACATCTGCATTGCTTGCTGTTTGGGGTTTTAGGCTGGGTTTCTGTACAGCACTTTGAGATTTCAGCTGATGTACGAAGGGCTATATAAATAAATTTGATTTGATTTGAAAATTATAAGGCAGACGAGAAATTGTAAATAGAAGTGCAGCTGTTTTAAGTTATAGTTACTTTGAGTTATTTGTAATCATATCAATAAGGAAATCTAGGCGATTTACCAAAAATTGCAAAATATTAAGACAACATTGTAATATATAAATTCATACAACTTAACATTTTAAGGAACCGGATGAAATAGAACATTTATTTAGACTGAGGGCTGCTGGGTTGTAGGCCTGCTGGGCAGCTGGGTTGTAGGCCTGCTGGGCTGTAGACCTGCTGGGCTGTAGACCTGCTGGGCTGTTGGGCTGTAGACCTGCTGGGATGCTGGGCTGTAGGCCTGCTGGGCTGTAGACCTGCTGGGCTGTAGACCTGCAGGGCTGTAGACCTGCTGGCCTGCTGGTCTGTAGACCTGCTGGGCATATAGGCCTGCTGGGCTGTAGACCTGCTGGCCTGCTGGTCTGTAGACCTGCTGGGCATATAGGCCTGCTGGGCTGTAGACCTGCTGGCCTGCTGGTCTGTAGACCTGCTGGGCATATAGGCCTGCTGGGCTGTAGACCTGCTGGGCTGCTGGGCTTTAGGACTGCTGGGCTGTAGACCTGCTGGGCTGCTGGGATGTAGGCCTGCTGGGCTGCTGGGCTGTAGACCTGCTGGGCTGCTGGGCTGTAGGCCTGCTGGGCTGTAGGCCTGCTGGGCTGTAGACTTGCTGGGCTATTGGGCTGTAGTCCTGCTGGGCTGCTGGGCTGTAAACCTGCTGGGCTGTAAACCTGCTGGGCTGTAGACCTGCTGGGCTGTAGACCTGCTGGGTTGTAGGGCTGCTGGGCTGCTGGGTTGTAGGCCTGCTGGGCTGCTGGGTTGTAGGCCTGATGGGCTGCTGGGTTGTAGGCCTGATGGGCTGCTGGGTTGTAGGCCTGCTGGGGTGCTGGGCTGTAGGCCTGCTGGGCTGTATACCTGATGGGCTGCTGGGCTGTAGGCCTGCTGGGCTGTAGACCTGCTGGGCTGTAGACCTGCTGGGCTGTAGACCTGCTGGGCTGCTGGGCTTTAGGCCTGCTGGGCTGTAGACCTGCTGGGCTGTAGACCTGCTGGGCTGCTGGGCTGTAGGCCTGCTGGGCTGTAGACCTGCTGGGCTGATGGACTTTAGGCCTGCTGGGCTGTTGACCTGCTGGGCTGTAGACCTGCTGGGCTGTAGACCTGATGGGCTGTAGACCTGCTGGGATGATGGGCTGTAGACCTGCTGGGCTGTAGGCCTGCTGGGCTGCTGGGCTGCTGGGCTGTAGACCTGCTGGGCTGTAGGGCTGCTGGGTTGTAGGGCTGGCTGCTGGGCTGCTGGGTTGTAGGCCTGCTGGGCTGAAGGCCTGCTGGGCTGCTTGGTTGTAGACCTGCTGGACTACTGGGTTGTAGGCCTGCTGGGCTGCTGGGCTGTAGGACTGCTGGGCTGTAGACCTGCTAGGCTGTAGGGCTGCTGGGCTGTAGACCTGCTGGGCTGCTGGGTTGTAGGGCTGCTGGGTTGTGGACTTGCTGGGCTGTAGACCTGCAGGGCTGCTGGGCTGTAGGGCTGCTGGTCTGTAGACCTGCTGGGCTGCTAGGCTGCTGGGTTGTAGGGCTGCTGGGCTGTAGACCTGCTGGCCTGCTGAGCTGTAGACCTGCTGGGCTGTAGACCTGCTGGGCTGTAGGCCTGCTGGGCTGTAGACCTGGGCTGGGCTGCTGGGCTGTTGGCCTGCTGGGCTGTAGATCTGCTGGGCTGTAGACCTGCTGGGCTGTAGACCTGCTGGGATGCTGGGCTGTAGACCTGCTGGGATGTAGGCCTGCTGGGCTGTAGACTTGCTGGGCGTCTGGGCTTTAGGCCTGCTGGGCTGCTGGGCTTCTGTGCTGCAGACCTGCTGGGCTGTAGACCTGCTGGGCTGTAGACATGCTGGGCTGTAGGGCTGCTGGGTTGTAGGGCTGGCTGCTTTGCTGCTGGGTTGTTGGCCTGCTGGCCTGCTGGGCTGTAGACCTGCTGGGCTGTAGACATGCTGGGCTGCTGGGCTGTAGGCCTGCTGGGCTGTATGCCTGCTGGGCTGTAGACCTGCTGGGCTGCTGGGCTTTAGGCCTGCTGGGCTGTTGACCTGCTGGGCTGTAGACCTGCTGGGCTGATGACCTGCTGGGATGCTTGGCTGTAGACCTGCTGGGCTGTAGGCCTGCTGGGCTGTAGACTTGCTGGGCTTCTGGGCTGTAGGCCTGCTGGGCTGCTGGGCTGCTGGGCTGTAGACTTGCTGGGCTGTAGACTTGCTGGGCTTCTGGGCTGTAGGCCTGCTGGGCTGCTGGGCTGCTGGGCTGTAGTCCTGCTGGGCTGTAGACCTGCTTGGCTGTAAGGCTGCTGGGTTGTAGGGCTGGCTGCTGGGCTGCTGGGTTGTAGGCCTGCTGGGCTGCTGGGTTGTCGGCCTGCTGGGCTGCTGGGTTGTAGGCCTGCTGGGCTGCTTGGTTGTAGACCTGCTGGGCTGCTGGGTTGTAGGCCTGCTGGGCTGCTGGGCTGTAGGCCTGCTGGGCTGTAGAGCTGCTAGTCTGTAGGGCTGCTGGGCTGTAGACCTGCTGGGCTGTAGTGCTACTGGGTTGTAGGGCTGCTGGGCTGTAGGGCTGCTGGGCTGTAGGGTTGTAGAGTTGCTGGGTTGTAGGGCTACTGGGTTGTAGGGCTACTCGGTTGTAGGGCTGCTGGGCTGTAGGGTTGCTGAGCTGTAAGGTTGCTGGGCTGTAGGGATGCTGTGCTGTAGGGCTTCTGGGCTGCTTGGTTGTAGGGCTGCTGGGCTGCTGGGTTATAGGGCTGCTGGGTTGTAGGGCTGCTGGGTTGTAGGGCTACTGGGTTGTAGGGCTGCTGGGCTGTAGGGCTGCTGGGCTGTAGGGATGCTGGGCTACTGGGTTGTAGGGCTGCTGGGTTGTAGGGCTGCTGGGTTGTAGGGCTGCTGGGTTGTTGGGCTGCTGGGTTGTAGACCTGCTGGGCTGTAGACCTGCTGGGCTGTAGACCTGCTGGGCTGTAGATCAGCTGGGCTGTAGACCTGTTGGGCTGTAAGGCTGCTGGGATGTAGAACTGCTGGGCTGCTGGGCTGCAGAACTGCTGGGCTGTAGAACTGCTGGGCTGTAGGCCTGCTGGCCTGCTGGGCTGCTGGGCTGTAGATTTGATGGGTTGTAGGCCTGTAGGGCTGCTGCGCTGTATGGATGGTGGGCTGTAGGGCTTCTGGGCTGCTGGGTTGTAGGGCTGCTGGGTTGTAGGGCTGCTGGGTTGTTGGGCTGCTGGGCAGAAGACCTGCTGGGCTGCTGGGTTGTAGACCTGCTGGGCTGCTGGGCTGCTGGGCTGCTGGGCTGCTGGGCTGTAGACCTGCTGGGCTGCTGGGCTGAAGGCCTGCTTGGCTGTAAGGCTGCTGGGATGTAGAACTGCTGGGCTGCTGGGCTGCAGAACTGCTGGGCTGTAGAAATGCTGGGCTGTAGACCTGCTGGGCTGTAGAACTGCTGGGCTGTAGGCCTGTTGGGCTGCTGGGCTGTAGGGCTGCTGGGCTGTATGCATGGTGGGCTGTAGGGCTTCTGGGCTGCTGGGTTGTAGGGCTGCTGGGTTGTAGGGCTGCTGGGCAGAAGACCTGTTGGGCTGCTGGGCTGTAGGGCTGCTAGGCTGTAGGCCTGCTGGGCTGTAGACCAGCTGGGCTGATGGGCTGTTGGCCTGCTGGGCTGTAGATCTGCTGGGCTGTAGGCCTGCTGGGCTGCTGGGCTGTAGACCTGCTGGGCTGATGGGCTGTTGGCCTGCTGGGCTGTAGATCTGCTGGGCTGTAGGCCTGCTGGGCTGTAGATCTGCTGGGCTGTAGGCCTGCTGGGCTGCTGGGCTGTAGACCTGCTGGGCTGCTGGGCTGTAGGCCTGCTGGGCTGTAGGCCTGCTTGGCTGTAGACCTGCTGTGCTGTAGACCTGCTGGGCTGCTGGGCTTTAGGCCTGCTGGGCTGTAGACCTGCTGGGCTGCTGGGCTGTAGGCCTGCTGGGGTGCTGGGCTGTCGACCTGCTGGGGTGCTGGGCTGTCGACCTGCTGGGGTGCTGGGCTGGAGGCCTGCTGGGCTGTAGGCCTGCTGGGCTGTAGGCCTCCTGGGCTGCTGGGCTTTAGGCCTGCTGGGCTGTAGACCTGCTGGGCTGCTGGGCTGTAGGCCTGCTGGGCTGTAGACCTGCTGGGCTGCTGGGCTGTAGGCCTGCTGGGCTGCTGGGCTGGAGGCCTGCTGGGCTGCTGGGCTGGAGGCCTGCTGGGCTGTAGGCCTGCTGGGCTGTAGACTTGCTGGGCTGCTGGGCTGTAGTCCTGCTGGGAAGCTGGGCTGTAGACCTGCTGGGCTGTAAACCTGCTGGGCTGTAGACCTGCTGGGCTGTAGGGCTGCTGGGTTGTAGGGCTGCTGGGCTGCTGGGTTGTAGGCCTGCTGGGCTGCTGGGTTGTAGGCCTGCTGGGCTCCTGGGCTGTAGGCCTGCTGGGTTGTAGACCTGCTGGGCTGTAGACCTGCTGGGCTGTAGACCTGCTGGGCTGTAGATCAGCTGGGCTGTAGACCTGTTGGGCTGTAAGGCTGCTGGGATGTAGAACTGCTGGGCTGCTGGGCTGCAGAACTGCTGGGCTGTAGAACTGCTGGGCTGTAGGCCTGCTGGCCTGCTGGGCTGCTGGGCTGTAGATTTGATGGGTTGTAGGCCTGTAGGGCTGCTGCGCTGTATGGATGGTGGGCTGTAGGGCTTCTGGGCTGCTGGGTTGTAGGGCTGCTGGGTTGTAGGGCTGCTGGGTTGTTGGGCTGCTGGGCAGAAGACCTGCTGGGCTGCTGGGTTGTAGACCTGCTGGGCTGCTGGGCTGCTGGGCTGCTGGGCTGTAGACCTGCTGGGCTGCTGGGCTGAAGGCCTGCTTGGCTGTAAGGCTGCTGGGATGTAGAACTGCTGGGCTGCTGGGCTGCAGAACTGCTGGGCTGTAGAAATGCTGGGCTGTAGACCTGCTGGGGTGTAGAACTGCTGGGCTGTAGGCCTGCTGGGCTGCTGGGCTGCTGGGCTGTAGATTTGATGGGTTGTAGGCCTGTTGGGCTGCTGGGCTGTAGGGCTGCTGCGCTGTATGGATGGTGGGCTGTAGGGCTTCTGGGCTGCTGCGTTGTAGGGCTGCTGGGTTGTAGGGCTGCTGGGCAGAAGACCTGCTGGGCTGCTGGGTTGTAGACCTGCTGGGCTGTAGGCCTGTTGGGCTGCTAGGCTGTAGGCCTGCTGGGCTGTAGACCAGCTGGGCTGATGGGCTGTTGGCCTGCTGGGCTGTAGATCTGCTGGGCTGTAGGCCTGCTGGGCTGCTGGGCTGTAGACCTGCTGGGCTGATGGGCTGTTGGCCTGCTGGGCTGTAGATCTGCTGGGCTGTAGGCCTGCTGGGCTGTAGATCTGCTGGGCTGTAGGCCTGCTGGGCTGCTGGGCTGTAGACCTGCTGGGCTGCTGGGCTGTAGGCCTGCTTGGCTGTAGGCCTGCTTGGCTGTAGACCTGCTGTGCTGTAGACCTGCTGGGCTGCTGGGCTTTAGGCCTGCTGGGCTGTAGACCTGCTGGGCTGCTGGGCTGTAGGCCTGCTGGGGTGCTGGGCTGTCGACCTGCTGGGCTGCTGGGCTGGAGGCCTGCTGGGCTGTAGGCCTGCTGGGCTGTAGGCCTGCTGGGCTGCTGGGCTGTAGGCCTGCTGGGCTGTAGGCCTGCTGGGCTGCTGGGCTGTAGGCCTGCTGGGCTGCTGGGCTGGAGGCCTGCTGGGCTGCTGGGCTGGAGGCCTGCTGGGCTGCTGGGCTGGAGGCCTGCTGGGCTGCTGGGCTGGAGGCCTGCTGGGCTGCTGGGCTGGAGGCCTGCTGGGCTGTAGGCCTGCTGGGCTGTAGGCCTGCTGGGCTGTAGACTTGCTGGGCTGCTGGGCTGTAGTCCTGCTGGGAAGCTGGGCTGTAGACCTGCTGGGCTGTAAACCTGCTGGGCTGTAGACCTGCTGGGCTGTAGGGCTGCTGGGTTGTAGGGCTGCTGGGCTGCTGGGTTGTAGGCCTGCTGGGCTCCTGGGTTGTAGGCCTGCTGGGCTCCTGGGTTGTAGGCCTGCTGGGCTCCTGGGCTGTAGGCCTGCTGGGCTGTAGACCTGCTGGGCTGCTTGGCTGTAGTCCTGCTGGGCTGTAGACCTGCAGGGCAGTAGACCTGCTGGGCTGTAGTCCTGCTGGGCTGTAGACCTGCTGGGCTGTAGACCTGCTGGGCTGTAGACCTGCTGGGCTGTAGACCTGCTGGCCTGCTGGGCTGTAGACCTGCTGGGCTGTAAACCTGCTGGGCTGCTGGGCTGTAGGCCTGCTGGGCTGTAGACCTGCTGGGCTGTGGGCTTTAGGCCTGCTGGGCTGTTGACCTGCTGGGCTGTAGACCTGCTGGGCTGTAGACCTGCTGGGCTGTAGACCTGCTGGGCTGTAGACCTGCTGGGCTGTAGACCTGCTGGGCTGTAGACCTGCTGGGCTGTAGGCCTGCTGGGCTGTAGACTTTATGGGCTTCTGGGCTGTTGGCCTGCTGGGCTGCTGGGCTGCTGGGCTGTAGACCTGCTGGGCTGTAGACCTGCTGGGCTGTAGACCTGCTGGCCTGTAGGGCTGCTGGGTTGTAGGGCTGGCTGCTGGGCTGCTGGGTTTTAGGCCTGCTGAGCTGCTGGGTTGTATGCCTGCTGGGCTGCTGGGTTGTATGCCTGCTGGGCCGCTTGTTTGTAGACCTGCTGGGCTGCTGGGTTGTAGGCCTGCTGGGCTGCTGGGCTGTAGGCCTGCTGGGGTGCTGGGCTGTAGGCCTGCTGGGGTGCTGGGCTGTCGACCTGCTGGGCTGCTGGGCTGGAGGCCTGCTGGGCTGGAGGCCTGCTGGGCTGTAGGCCTGCTGGGCTGTAGGCCTGCTGGGCTGCTGGTTTTTAGGCCTGCTGGGCTGTAGACCTGCTGGGCTGCTGGGCTGTAGGCCTGCTGGGCTGCTGGGCTGTAGACCTGCTGGGCTGCTGGGCTGTAGACCTGCTGGGCTGCTGGGCTGGAGGCCTGCTGGGCTGTAGGCCTGCTGGGCTGTAGACTTGCTGGGCTGCTGGGCTGTAGTCCTGCTGGGAAGCTGGGCTGTAGACCTGCTGGGCTGTAAACCTGCTGGGCTGTAAACCTGCTGGGCTGTAGACCTGCTGGGCTGTAGGACTGCTGGGCTGTAGGGCTGCTGGGTTGTAGGGCTGCTGGGCTGCTGGGTTGTAGGCCTGCTGGGCTGCTGGGTTGTAGGCCTGCTGGGCTCCTGGGCTGTAGGCCTGCTGGGCTGTAGGCCTGCTGGGCTGTAGACCTGCTGGGCTGCTTGGCTGTAGTCCTGCTGGGGTGTAGACCTGCTGGGCAGTAGACCTGCTGGGCTGTAGTCCTGCTGGGCTGTAGACCTGCTGGGCAGTAGACCTGCTGGGCTGTAGACCTGCTGGGCTGTAGACCTGCTGGCCTGCTGGGCTGTAGACCTGCTGGGCTGTAAAGCTGCTGGGCTGCTGGGCTGTAGGCCTGCTGGGCTGTAGACCTGCTGGGCTGCTGGGCTTTAGGCCTGCTGGGCTGTTGACCTGCTGGGCTGTAGACCTGCTGGGCTGTAGACCTGCTGGGCTGTAGACCTGCTGGGATGCTGGGCTGTAGACCTGCTGGGCTGTAGGCCTGCTGGGCTGTAGACTTGCTGGGCTTCTGGGCTGTTGGCCTGCTGGGCTGTAGACCTGCTGGCCTGTAGGGCTGCTGGGTTGTAGGGCTGGCTGCTGGGTTTTAGGCCTGCTGAGCTGCTGGGTTGTATGCCTGCTGGGCTGCTGGGTTGTATGCCTGCTGGGCTGCTGGGTTGTATGCCTGCTGGGCCGCTTGTTTGTAGACCTGCTGGGCTGCTGGGTTGTAGGCCTGCTGGGCTGCTGGGCTGTAGGCCTGCTGGGCTGTAGACCTGCTAGGCTGTAGACCTGCTAGGCTGTAGGGCTGCTGGGCTTTAGACCTGCTGGGCTGCTGGGTTGTAGGGCTGCTGGGTTGTGGACCTGCTGGGCTGTAGACCTGTTGCGCTGCTGGGCTGTAGACCTGCTGGGCTGTAGGGCTGCTGGTCTGTAGACCTGCTGGGCTGCTAGGCTGCTGGGCTGCTGGGTTGTAAGGCTGCTGGGTTGTAGTGCTACTGGGTTGTAGGGCTGCTGGGCTGTAGGGCTGCTGGGCTGTAGGTTTGTAGGTTTGCTGGGTTGTAGAGCTACTGGGTTGTAGGGCTGCTGGGCTGTAGGGCTGCTGGGCTGTAGGGCTTCTGGGCTGCTGGGTTGTAGGGCTGCTGGGCTGCAGACCTGCTGGGCTGTAGGCCTGCTGGGCTGTAGACCTGCTGGGCTGTAGGCCTGCTGGGCTGTAGACCTGCTGGGCTGCTGGGCTTTAGACCAGCTGGGCTGTAGACCTGCTGGGCTGTAGGGCTGCTGGGCTGTAGGGCTGCTGGGCTGCTGGGTTTTAGACCTGCTGGGCTGCTGGGTTGTAGGCCTGCTTGGCTGCTGGGTTGTAGGCCTGCTGGGCTGCTGGGTTGTAGGCCTGCTGGGCTGCTGGGCTGTAGGCCTGCTAGGCTGTAGACCTGCTGGACTGTAGACCCGCTGGGCTGTAGACCTGCTGGGCTGCTGGGTTGTAGGGCTGCTGGGTTGTAGACCTGCTGGGCTGTAGACCTGCTGGGCTGCTGGGCTGCAGGGCTGCTGGTCTGTAGACCTGCTGGGCTGCAAGGCTGCTGGGCTGCTGGGTTGTAGGGCTGCTGGGTTGTAGGGCTACTGGGTTGTAGGGCTGCTGGGCTGTAGGGCTGCTGGGCTGTAGGGCTGCTGGGCTGTAGGGATGCTGGGCTGTAGGGCTTCTGGGCTTCTGGGTTGTAGGGCTGCTGGGTTGTAGGTCTGCAGGGTTGTTGGGCTGCTGGGCTGTAGACCTGCTGGGCTGCTGGGTTGTAGACCTGCTGGGCTGTAGACCTGCTGGGCTGTAGATCAGCTGGGCTGTAGACCTGTTGGGCTGTAGGGCTGCTGTGATGTAGAACTGCTCTGCTGCTGGGCTGTCGAACTGCTGGGATGTAGAACTGCTGGGCTGCTGGGCTGTAGACCTGCTGGGCTGTAGACCTGCTGGGCTGTAAACCTGCTGGGCTGCTGGGCTGTAGGCCTGCTGGGCTGTAGACCTGCTGGGCTGCTGGGCTTTAGGCCTGCTGGGCTGTTGACCTGCTGGGCTGTAGACCTGCTGGGCTGTAGACCTGCTGGGCTGTAGACCTGCTGGGCTGTAGACCTGCTGGGCTGTAGACCTGCTGGGATGCTGGGCTGTAGACCTAATGGGCTGTAGGCCTGCTGGGCTGTAGACTTGCTGGGCTTCTGGGCTGTAGGCCTGCTGGGCTGTAGGCCTGCTTGGCTGTAGACCTGCTGTGCTGTAGACCTGCTGGGCTGCTGGGCTTTAGGCCTGCTGGGCTGTTGGGCTGCTAGGCTGTAGACCTGCTGGGCTGCTGGGTTGTAGACCTGCTGGGCTGTAGACCTGCTGGGCTGTAGATCAGCTGGGTTGTAGACCTGTTGGGCTGCTAGGATGTAGGCCTGATTGGCTGTTGGCCTGCAGGGCTGCTGGGCTGTAGACCTGCTGGGCTGTAGGCCTGCTTGGCTGTAGGCCTGCTTGGCTGTAGACCTGCAGGGCTGTAGGGCTACTTGGCTGCTGGGCGGAAGACATGCTGGGCTGTAGACTTGCTGGGCTGTAGACTTGCTTGGCTGTAGACTTTCTGGGCTGTAGACTTTCTGGGCTGTAGACTTGCTGGGCTGTAGACTTGTTGGGCTATAGACCTGCTGGGCTGTAGACTTGCTGGGCTGTGGACCTAATGGGCTGCTGGGCCGTAGACTTGCTGGGCTGTAGACCTGTTGGGCTGTAGACTTGCTGGGTTGTAGACTTGCTGGACTGCTGGGCTGTAGCCTTGCTGGGCTGTAGACCTGCTGGGCTGCTGGGCTGTAGACTTGCTGGGCTGTAGTCCTGCTGGGCTGTAGACTTCCTGGGCTGTAGACCTGCAGGGCTGTAGAAATGCTGGGCGGCTGGGCTGTAGGGCTGCTGGGCTGCTGGACTGTATGCCTGCTGGGCTGTAGGGCTGCTGGGCTGTAGGGCTGCTGGGCTGTAGATCTGCTGGGCTGTAGGCCTGCTGGGCTGCTGGGCTGTAGACCTGCTGGGCTGCTGGGCTGTAGGCCTGCTTGGCTGTAGGCCTGCTTGGCTGTAGACCTGCTGTGCTGTAGACCTGCTGGGCTGCTGGGCTTTAGGCCTGCTGGGCTGTAGACCTGCTGGGCTGCTGGGCTGTAGGCCTGCTGGGGTGCTGGGCTGTCGACCTGCTGGGCTGCTGGGCTGGAGGCCTGCTGGGCTGTAGGCCTTCTTGGCTGTAGACCTGCTGGGCTGTAGACCTGCTGGGCTGCTGGGCTTTAGGCCTGCTGGGCTGTAGACCTGCTGGGCTGCTGGGCTGTAGGCCTGCTGGGCTGCTGGGCTGTAGACCTGCTGGACTGCTGGGCTGGAGGCCTGCTGGGCTGTAGGCCTGCTGGGCTGTAGACTTGCTGGGCTGCTGGGCTGTAGTCCTGCTGGGAAGCTGGGCTGTAGACCTGCTGGGCTGTAAACCTGCTGGGCTGTAAACCTGCTGGGCTGTAGACCTGCTGGGCTGTAGGACTGCTGGGCTGTAGGGCTGCTGGGTTGTAGGGCTGCTGGGCTGCTGGGTTGTAGGCCTGCTGGGCTGCTGGGTTGTAGGCCTGCTGGGCTCCTGGGCTGTAGGCCTGCTGGGCTGTAGGCCTGCTGGGCTGTAGACCTGCTGGGCTGCTTGGCTGTAGGCCTGCTGGGCTGTAGACCTGCTGGGCAGTAGACCTGCTGGGCTGTAGACCTGCTGGGCTGTAGACCTGCTGGCCTGCTGGGCTGTAGACCTGCTGGGCTGTAAACCTGCTGGGCTGCTGGGCTGTAGGCCTGCTGGGCTGTAGACCTGCTGGGCTGCTGGGCTGTAGGCCTGCTGGGCTGTAGACCTGCTGGGCTGTAGACCTGCTGGGCTGTAGACCTGCTGGGCTGTAGACCTGCTGGGCTGTAGACCTGCTGGGATGCTGGGCTGTAGACCTGCTGGGCTGTAGGCCTGCTGGGCTGTAGACTTGCTGGGCTTCTGGGCTGTAGGCCTGCTGGGCTGCTGGGCTGTAGACCTGCTGGGCTGTAGACCTGCTGGGCTGTAGACCTGCTGGGATGTAGTGCTGCTGGGTTGTAGGGCTGGCTGCTGGGCTGCTGGGCTGTAGACCTGCTGGGCTGCTTGGCTGTAGTCCTGCTGGGCTGTAGACCTGCTGGGCAGTAGACCTGCTGGGCAGTAGACCTGCTGGGCTGTAGACCTGCTGGCCTGCTGGGCTGTAGACCTGCTGGGCTGTAAACCTGCTGGGCTGCTGGGCTGTAGGCCTGCTGGGCTGTAGACCTGCTGGGCTGCTGGGCTTTAGGCCTGCTGGGCTGTTGACGTGCTGGGCTGTAGACCTGCTGGGCTGTAGGACTGCTGGGCTGTAGGGCTGCTGGGTTGTAGGGCTGCTGGGCTGCTGGGTTGTAGGCCTGCTGGGCTGCTGGGTTGTAGGCCTGCTGGGCTCCTGGGCTGTAGGCCTGCTGGGCTGTAGACCTGCTGGTCTGCTTGGCTGTAGGCCTGCTGGGCTGTAGACCTGCTGGGCAGTAGACCTGCTGGGCTGCTGGGCTGCTGGGCTGCTGGGCTGTAGACCTGCTGGGCTGTAGACCTGCTGGGCTGTAGACCAGCTGGCCTGTAGGGCTGCTGGGTTGTAGGGCTGGCTGCTGGGCTGCTGGGTTCTAGGCCTGCTGGGCTGCTGGGTTTTAGGCCTGCTGAGCTGCTGGGTTGTATGCCTGCTGGGCTGCAGGGTTGTATGCCTGCTGGGCCGCTTGTTTGTAGACCTGCTGGGCTGCTGGGTTGTAGGCCTGCTGGGCTGCTGGGCTGTAGGCCTGCTGGGCTGTAGACCTGCTAGGCTGTAGGGCTGCTGGGCTTTAGACCTGCTGGGCTGCTGGGTTGTAGGGCTGCTGGGTTGTGGACCTGCTGGGCTGTAGACCTGTTGCGCTGCTGGGCTGTAGACCTGCTGGGCTGTAGGGCTGCTGGTCTGTAGACCTGCTAGGCTGCTAGGATGCTGGGCTGCTGGGTTGTAAGGCTGCTGGGTTGTAGTGCTACTGGGTTGTAGGGCTGCTGGGCTGTAGGGCTGCTGGGCTGTAGGTTTGTAGGGTTGCTGGGTTGTAGAGCTACTGGGCTGTAGACCTGCTGGGCTGCTGGGCTTTAGGCCTGCTGGGCTGTTGACGTGCTGGGCTGTAGACCTGCTGGGCTGCTGGGCTGTAGGCCTGCTGGGCTGTAGACCTGCTGGGCTGCTGGGCTTTAGGCCTGCTGGGCTGTTGACGTGCTGGGCTGTAGACCTGCTGGGCTGTAGACCTGCTGGGCTGTAGGGCTGCTGGGTTGTAGGCCTGCTGGGCTGCTGGGTTGTAGGCCTGCTGGGCTCCTGGGCTGTAGGCCTGCTGGGCTGTAGGCCTGCTGGGCTGTAGACCTGCTGGGCAGTAGACCTGCTGGGCTGTAGACCTGCTGGGCTGTAGACCTGCTGGGCTGTAGACCTGCTGGCCTGTAGGGCTGCTGGGTTGTAGGGCTGGCTGCTGGGCTGCTGGGTTCTAGGCCTGCTGGGCTGCTGGGTTTTAGGCCTGCTGAGCTGCTGGGTTGTATGCCTGCTGGGCTGCTGGGTTGTATGCCTGCTGGGCCGCTTGTTTGTAGACCTGCTGGGCTGCTGGGTTGTAGGCCTGCTGGGCTGCTGGGCTGTAGGCCTGCTGGGCTGTAGACCTGCTAGGCTGTAGGGCTGCTGGGCTGTAGACCTGCTGGGCTGCTGGGTTGTAGGGCTGCTGGGTTGTGGACCTGCTGGGCTGTAGACCTGCTGCGCTGCTGGGCTGTAGACCTGCTGGGCTGTAGGGCTGCTGGTCTGTAGACCTGCTGGGCTGCTAGGATGCTGGGCTGCGGGGTTGTAAGGCTGCTGGGTTGTAGTGCTACTGGGTTGTAGGGCTGCTGGGCTGTAGGGCTGCTGGGCTGTAGGTTTGTAGGGTTGCTGGGTTGTAGAGCTACTGGGTTGTAGGGCTGCTGGGCTGTAGGGCTGCTGGGCTGTAGGGTTGCTGGGCTGTAGGGATGCTGGGCTGTAGGGCTTCTGGGCTGCTGGGTTGTAGGGCTGCTGGGCTGCAGACCTGCTGGGCTGTAGGCCTGCTGGGCTGTAGACCTGCTGGGCTGTAGGCCTGCTGGGCTGTAGACCTGCTGGGCTGCTGGGCTTTAGACCAGCTGGGCTGTAGACCTGCTGGGCTGTAGGGCTGCTGGGCTGTAGGGCTGCTGGGTTGTAGGGCTGCTGGGTTTTAGACCTGCTGGGCTGCTGGGTTGTAGGCCTGCTTGGCTGCTGGGTTGTAGGCCTGCTGGGCTGCTGGGTTGTAGGCCTGCTGGGCTGCTGGGCTGTAGGCCTGCTAGGCTGTAGACCTGCTGGACTTTAGACCCGCTGGGCTGTAGACCTGCTGGGCTGCTGGGTTGTAGGGCTGCTGGGTTGTAGACCTGCTGGGCTGTAGACCTGCTGGGCTGCTGGGCTGCAGGGCTGCTGGTCTGCTGGGTTGTAGGGCTGCTGGGTTGTAGAGCTACTGGGTTGTAGGGCTGCTGGGCTGTAGGGCTGCTGGGCTGTAGGGATGCTGGGTTGTAGGGCTGCTGGGTTGTAGGGCTGCTGGGTTGTAGGTCTGCAGGGTTGTTGGGCTGCTGGGCTGTAGACCTGCTGGGCTGCTGGGTTGTAGACCTGCTGGGCTGTAGATCAGCTGGGCTGTAGACCTGTTGGGCTGTAGGGCTGCTGTGATGTAGAACTGCTGGGCTGCTGGGCTGTCGAACTGCTGGGATGTAGAACTGCTGGGCTGCTGGGCTGTAGAACTGCTGGCCTGTAGACCTGCTGGGCTGTAGACCTGCTGGGCTGTAGAAATGCTGGGCTGTAGACCTGCTGGGCTGTAGAACTGCTGGGCTGTAGGGCTTCTGGGCTGCTGGGTTGTAGGGCTGCTGGGTTGTTGGGCTGCTAGGCTGTAGACCTGCTGGGCTGCTGGGTTGTAGACCTGCTGGGCTGTAGACCTGCTGGGCTGTAGATCAGCTGGGTTGTAGACCTGTTGGGCTGCTAGGATGTAGGCCTGATGGGCTGTTGGCCTGCTGGGCTGTAGATCTGCTGGGCTGTAAGCCTGCAGGGCTGCTGGGCTGTAGACCTGCTGGGCTGTAGGCCTGCTTGGCTGTAGGCCTGCTTGGCTGTAGACCTGCAGGGCTGTAGGGCTACTTGGCTGCTGGGCGGAAGACATGCTGGGCTGTAGACATGCTGGGCTGTTTACTTGCTTGGCTGTAGACTTTCTGGGCTGTAGACTTTCTGGGCTGTAGACTTGCTGGGCTGTAGACTTGTTGGGCTATAGACCTGCTGGGCTGTAGACTTGCTGGGCTGTGGACCTACTGGGCTGCTGGGCCGTAGACTTGCTGGGCTGTAGACCTGTTGGGCTGTAGACTTGCTGGGTTGTAGACTTGCTGGACTGCTGGGCTGTAGCCTTGCTGGGCTGTAGACCTGCTGGGCTGCTGGGCTGTAGACTTGCTGGGCTGTATTTCTGCTGGGCTGTAGACTTCCTGGGCTGTAGACCTGCAGGGCTGTAGAAATGCTGGGCGGCTGGGCTGTAGGGCTGTAGGGCTGCTGGGCTGCTGGGCTGTATGCCTGCTGGGCTGTAGGGCTGCTGGGCTGTAGGGCTGCTGGGCTGTAGGCCTGCTGGGCTGTAGGCCTGCTGTGCTGTAGACCTGCTGGGCTGCTGGGCTTTAGGCCTGCTGGGCTGTAGACCTGCTGGGCTGTAGACCTGCTGGGCTACTGGGCTGTAGGCCTGCTGGGCTGCTGGGCTGTAGACCTGCTGGACTGCTGGGCTGGAGGCCTGCTGGGCTGTAGGCCTGCTGGGCTGTAGACTTGCTGGGCTGCTGGGCTGTAGTCCTGCTGGGAAGCTGGGCTGTAGACCTGCTGGGCTGTAAACCTGCTGGGCTGTAAACCTGCTGGGCTGTAGACCTGCTGGGCTGTAGGACTGCTGGGCTGTAGGGCTGCTGGGTTGTAGGGCTGCTGGGCTGCTGGGTTGTAGGCCTGCTGGGCTGCTGGGTTGTAGGCCTGCTGGGCTCCTGGGCTGTAGGCCTGCTGGGCTGTAGACCTGCTGGTCTGCTTGGCTGTAGGCCTGCTGGGCTGTAGACCTGCTGGGCTGTAGGCCTGCTGGGCTGCTGCGCTGTAGACCTGCTGGGCTGCTGGGCTGTAGGCCTGCTTGGCTGTAGGCCTGCTTGGCTGTAGACCTGCTGTGCTGTAGACCTGCTGGGCTGCTGGGCTTTAGGCCTGCTGGGCTGTAGACCTGCTGGGCTGTAGACCTGCTGGGCTACTGGGCTGTAGGCCTGCTGGGCTGCTGGGCTGTAGACCTGCTGGACTGCTGGGCTGGAGGCCTGCTGGGCTGTAGGCCTGCTGGGCTGTAGACTTGCTGGGCTGCTGGGCTGTAGTCCTGCTGGGAAGCTGGGCTGTAGACCTGCTGGGCTGTAAACCTGCTGGGCTGTAAACCTGCTGGGCTGTAGACCTGCTGGGCTGTAGGACTGCTGGGCTGTAGGGCTGCTGGGCTGTAGACCTGCTGGGCTGGGCTGCTGGGCTGTAGGCCTGCTGGGCTGCTGGGCTGTAGGCCTGCTGGGCTGCTGGGCTGTAGGCCTGCTGGGCTGTAGACTGGGCTGCTGATCTGCTGGGCTGTAGGCCTGCTGGGCTGTAGACCTGCTGGGCTGTAGGCCTGCTGGGCTGCTGGGCTGTAGACCTGCTGGGCTGCTGGGCTGTAGGCCTGCTTGGGCTGTAGGCCTGCTGGGCTGTAGACTGCTGGGCTGTGCTGTAGACCTGCTGGGCTGCTGGGCTTTAGGCCTGCTGGGCTGTAGACCTGCTGGGCTGCTGGGCTGTAGGCCTGCTGGGGTGCTGGGCTGTCGACCTGCTGGGCTGCTGGGCTGGAGGCCTGCTGGGCTGTAGGCCTGCTGGGCTGCTGGGCTGTAGGCCTGCTAGGCTGTAGACCTGCTGGACTTTAGACCCGCTGGGCTGTAGACCTGCTGGGCTGCTGGGTTGTAGGGCTGCTGGGTTGTAGACCTGCTGGGCTGTAGGGACCTGCTGGGCTGCTGGGCTGCAGGGCTGCTGGTCTGTAGACCTGCTGGGCTGCAGGGCTGCTGGGCTGCTGGGCTGTAGGGCTGCTGGGCTGTAGAGCTGCTGGGTTGTAGGGCTGCTGGGCTGTAGGGCTGCTGGGCTGTAGGCCTGCTGGGCTGTAGGGCTTCTGGGCTTCTGGGCTGTAGGGCTGCTGGGTTGTAGGTGCTGCAGGGTTGTGGGCTGCTGGGCTGTAGACCTGCTGGGCTGCTGGGTTGTAGACCTGCTGGGCTGTAGACCTGCTGGGCTGTAGATCAGCTGGGCTGTAGACCTGCTTGGGCTGTAGGGCTGCTGTGATGTAGAACTGCTGGGCTGCTGGGCTGTCGAACTGCTGGGATGTAGAACTGCTGGGCTGCTGGGCTGTAGACTTGCTGGGCTGCTGGGCTGTAGACTTGCTAGGCTGTAGACCTGCTGGGCTGTAGACTTGCTGGGCTGTAGGCCTGCTGGGCTGCAGGTTTGCTGGGCTGTAGACCTGCTGGGCTGTAGAACTGCTGGGCGGCTGGGCTGTAGGGCTGCTGGGCTATTGGGCTGTATGCCTGCTGGACTCTAGGGCTGCTGGTCTGTAGGGCTGCTGGGCAGCTGGGCTGTAGGGCTGCTGGGCTGCGACCTGCTGGGCTGTTGGGCTGTAGGGCTGCTGGGCTACTGGGCTGTATGCCTGCTGGGCTCTAGGGCTGCTGGTCTGTAGGGCTGCTGGGCAGCTGGGCTGTAGGGCTGTAGGGCTGCTGGGCTGCGACCTGCTGGGCTGTAGGGCTGTAGGGCAGCTGTGCTGCTGGGCTGTATGCCTGCTGGGCTGT
Source organism: Oncorhynchus masou masou (assembly GCF_036934945.1). Taxonomy (NCBI): domain Eukaryota; kingdom Metazoa; phylum Chordata; class Actinopteri; order Salmoniformes; family Salmonidae; genus Oncorhynchus; species Oncorhynchus masou. The sequence continues at coordinate 299,764 of NC_088236.1, read as the reverse complement.
AGGGCTGCTGGGCTGTAGGACTTTAGGGCTGCTGGGCTGTAGGCCTGCTGGGCTGTAGGGCTGTAGGCCTGCTGGGATGTAGGTCTGCTGGGCTGTAGGCCTGCTGGGCTGCTGGGCTGCGGACCTGCTGTGCTGTAGGGCTGCTGGGCTGCTGGGCTGTATGCCTGCTGGGCTGTAGGGCTGCTGGGCTGTAGGGCTGTATGTCTGCTGGGCTGTAGGCCTGCTGGTCTGTAGGGCTGTAGGCCTGCTGGGATGTAGGGCTGCTGGGATGTAGGGCTGTATGCCTGCTGGGCTGTAGGGCTGTAGGGCTGTAGGGCTGCTGTGCTGTAGGGCTGTAGGGCTGCTGGGCTGTAGACCTGCTGGGCTGTAGGGCTGCTGGGCTGTATAAATGCTGGGCTGCTGGGCTGTAGACCTGCTGGGCTGTAGACCTGCTGGGCAGTAGCCCTGCTGGGCTGTAGAAATGCTGGGCTGTAGACCTGCTGGGCTGTAGAACTGCTGGGCTGTAGACTTGCTGGGCTGCTGGGCTGTAGGGCTGCTGGGCTGCTGGGCTGTATCAAATGAAATCAAATTTATTTATATAGCCCTTCGTACATCAGCTGATATCTCAAAGTGCTGTACAGAAACCCAGTCTAAAACCCCAAACAGCAAGCAATGCAGCTGTAGAAGCACGGTGGCTAGGAAAAACTCCCTAGAATGGCCGAAAACTCGGAAGAAACCTAGAGAGGAACCAGGCTATGTGGGGTGGCCAGTCCTCTTCTGGCTGTGCCGGGTGGAGAAATATAACAGAACATTTCCAAGATGTTCAAATGTTCATAAATGACCAGCATGGTCCAATAATAATAAGGCAGAACAGTTGAAACTGGAGCAGCAGCACAGCCAGGTGGACTGGGGACAGCAAGGAGTCATCATGCCAGGTAGTCATGAGGCATGGTCCTAGGGCTCAGGTCCTCCGAGAGAGAGAGAGAGAAAGAAAGAGAGAAAGAGAGGATTAGAGAGAGCACACTTTAAATTCACACAGGACACCAAATAGGACAAGAGAAGTACTCCAGATATAACAAACTGACCCTAGCCCCCGACACATAAACTACTGCAGCATAAATACTGGAGGCTGAGACAGGAGGGGTCAGGAGACACTGTGGCCCTGTCCGGGGATATAACCCCGCCCACTTTGCCAAAGCACAGCACCCACACCACTAGAGGGATATCTTCAACCACCAACCAACTTACCATCCTGAGACAAGGCTGAGTATAGCCCACAAAGATCTCCGCCACAGCACAACCCAAAAGGGGGGGCGCCAACCCAGACAGGATGATCACATCAGTGACTCAACCCACTCAGGTGACGCACCCCTCCCAGGGAAGGTATGAGAGAGCCCCAGTAAGCCAGTGACTCAGCCCCTGTAATAGGGTTAGAGGCAGAGAATCCAAGTGGAAAGAGGGGAATCGGCCAGGCAGAGACAGCAAGGGCGGTTCGTTGCTCCAGAGCCTTTCCGTTCACCTTCCCACTCCTGGGCCAGACTACACTCAATCATATGACCCACTGAAGAGATGAGTCTTCAGTAAAGACTTAAAGGTTGAGACCGAGTTTGCGTCTCTGACATGGGTAGGCAGACCGTTCCATAAAAAGGGAGCTCTATAGGAGAAAGCCCTGCCTCCAGCTGTTTGCTTAGAAATTCTAGGGACAATTAGGAGGCCTGTGTCTTGTGACCGTAGCGTACGTGTAGGTATGTACGGCAGGACCAAATCAAAGAGATAGGTAGGAGCAAGCCCATGTAATGCTTTGTAGGTTAGCAGTAAAACCTTGAAATCAGCCCTTGCTTTGGCAGGAAGCCAGTGTAGGGAGGCTAGCACTGGAGTAATATGATCACATTTTCTGGTTCTCGTCAGGATTCTAGCAGCCGTATTTAGCACTAACTGGAGTTTATTTAGTGCTTTATCCAGGTAGCCGGAAAGTAGAGCATTGCAGTAGTCTAACCTCGAAGAGATAAAAGCATGGATTAATTTTTCTGCATCATTTTTGGACAGAAAGTTTCTGATTTTTGCAATGTTACGTAGATGGAAAAAAGCTGTCCTTGAAATGGTCTTGATATGTTCTTCAAAAGAGAGATCAGGGTCCAGAGTAACGCCGAGGTCCTTCACAGTTTTATTTGAGACGACTGTACCACCATTAAGATTAATTGTCAGATTCAACAGAAGATCTCTTTGTTTTTTAGGACCTAGAGAACAAGCACCTCTGTTTTGTCCGAGTTTAAAAGTAGAAAGTTTGCAGCCATCCACTTCCTTATGTCTGAAACACATGCTTCTCGCGAGGGCAATTTTGGGGCTTCACCATGTTTCATTGAAATGTACAGCTGTGTGTCCTCCGCATAGCAGTGAAAGTTAACATTATGTTTTCGAATGACATCCCCAAAGAGGTAAAATATATAGTGAAAACAATAGTGGTCCTAAAACGGAACCGTGAGGAACACCAACATTTACAGTTGATTTGTCAGAGGACAAACCATTCACAGAGACAAACTGATATCTTTCCGACAGATAAGATTTAAACCAGGCCAGAACTTGTCCGTGTAGACCAATTTGGGTTTCCAATCTCTCCAAAAGAATGTGGTGATCGCTGGTATCAAAAGCAGCACTAAGGTCTAGGAGCACGAGGACAGATGCAGAGCCTCGGTCTGATGCCATTAAAAGGTCATTTACCACCTTCACAAGTGCAGTCTCAGTGCTATGATGGGGTCTAAAACGAGACTAAAGCATTTCATATACATTGTTTGTCTTCAGGAAGGAAGTGAGTTGCTGCGCAACAGCCTTTTCTAAAATTTTTGAGAGGAATGGAAGATTCGAATCAGGCCGATAATTTTTTATATGTTCTGGGTCAAGGTTTGGCTTTTTCAAGAGAGGCTTTATTACTGCCACTTTTAGTGAGTTTGGTACACAGGGCTGTAGGGCTGCTGGGCTGTAGGCCTGCTTGGCTGTAGGGCTGCTGGGCTGTAGGGCTGCTGGGCTGTAGGGCTGTAGGGCTGTAGGCCTGCTGGGCTGTAGGCCTGCTGGGCTGTAGGGCTGCTGGGTTGCTGGGCTGTAGGGCTGCTGGGCTTTATGGCTGTCGTGCTGTAGGCCTGCTGGGCTGTAGGGCTGCTGGGCTGTAGGCCTGTAGGGCTGCTGGGCTTTATGGCTGTCGTGCTGTAGGCCTGCTGGGCTGTAGGGCTGCTGGGCTGTCGTGCTGTAGGCCTGCTGGGCTGTAGGGCTTCTGGGCTGTCGTGCTGTAGGCCTGCTGGGCTGTAGGGCTGCTGGGCTGCTGGGCTGTAGGGCTGTACATTTACATTTACATTTAAGTCATTTAGCAGACGCTCTTATCCAGAGCGACTTACAAATTGGTGAATTCACCTTCTGATATCCAGTGGAACAGCCACTTTACAATAGTGCATCTAAATCATTTAAGGGGGGGTGAGAAGGATTACTTTATCCTATCCTAGGTATTCCTTGAAGAGGTGGGGTTTCAGGTGTCTCCGGAAGGTGGTGATTGACTCCGCTGTCCTGGCGTTGTGAGGGAGTTTGTTCCACCATTGGGGGCCAGAGCAGCGAACAGTTTTGACTGGGCTGAGCGGGAACTGTACTTCCTCAGTGGTAGGGAGGCGAGCAGGCCAGAGGTGGATGAACGCAGTGCCCTTGTTTGGGTGTAGGGCCTGATCAGAGCCTGGAGGTACTGCGGTGCCGTTCCCCTCACAGCTCCGTAGGCAAGCACCATGGTCTTGTAGCGGATGCGAGCTTCAACTGGAAGCCAGTGGAGAGAGCGGAGGAGCGGGGTGACGTGAGAGAACTTGGGAAGGTTGAACACCAGACGGGCTGCGGCGTTCTGGATGAGTTGTAGGGGTTTAATGGCACAGGCAGGGAGCCCAGCCAACAGCGAGTTGCAGTAATCCAGACGGGAGATGACAAGTGCCTGGATTAGGACCTGCGCCGCTTCCTGTGTGAGGCAGGGTCGTACTCTGCGGATGTTGTAGAGCATGAACCTACAGGAACGGGCCAACACTTGATGTTAGTTGAGAACGACAGGGTGTTGTCCAGGATCACGCCAAGGTTCTTAGCACTCTGGGAGGAGGACACAATGGAGTTGTCAACCGTGATGGCGAGATCATGGAACGGGCAGTCCTTCCCCGGGAGGAAGAGCAGCTCCGTCTTGCCGAGGTTCAGCTTGAGGTGGTGATCCGTCATCCACACTGATATGTCTGCCAGACATGCAGAGATGCGATTCGCCACCTGGTCATCAGAAGGGGGAAAGGAGAAGATTAATTGTGTGTCGTCTGCATAGCAATGATAGGAGAGACCATGTGAGGTTATGACAGAGCCAAGTGACTTGGTGTATAGCGAGAATAGGAGAGGGCCTAGAACAGAGCCCTGGGGGACACCAGTGGTGAGAGCGCGTGGCGAGGAGACAGATTCTCGCCACGCCACCTGGTAGGAGCGACCTGTCAGGTAGGACGCAATCCAAGCGTGGGCTGCGCCGGAGATGCCCAACTCGGAGAGGGTGGAGAGGAGGATCTGATGGTTCACAGTATCGAAGGCAGCCGATAGGTCTAGAAGGATGAGAGCAGAGGAGAGAGAGTTAGCTTTAGCAGTGCGGAGCGCCTCCGTGATACAGAGAAGAGCAGACTCAGTTGAATGACTAGTCTTGAAACCTGACTGATTTGGATCAAGAAGGTCATTCTGAAAGAGATAGCGGGAGAGCTGGCCAAGGACGGCACGTTCAAGAGTTTTGGAGAGAAAAGAAAGAAGGGATACTGGTCTGTAGTTGTTGACATCGGAGGGATCGAGTGTAGGTTTTTTCAGAAGGGGTGCAACTCTCGCTCTCTTGAAGACGGAAGGGACGTAGCCAGCGGGGCTGCCGGGCTTTATGGCTGTCGTGCTGTAGGCCTGCTGGGCTGTAGGCCTGCTGGGCTGTAGGGCTGCTGGTCTGTAGGGCTGCTGGGCTGCTGGGCTGTAGGGCTGTTGGGTTATAGGCCTGCTGGGCTGTAGACCTGCTGGGCTGTAGGCCCGCTGGGCTGCTGGGCTGCTGGGCTGTAGGCCTGCTGGGCTGCTGGCCTGCTGGCCCTTTCACACAGAAGCTGATCTTATGGCTGCATAAGGGAGGTGACATATGAGTTAGATGGCTGTTCCATTCACCATATGGCCTCCCTCCCTCCCTGTCACTGCACTCCTCCCACCCTATAGTCACAACTGGAGATAGAGTCACAACCAATTAATTGAATAGTTGGGCTGTAGGGGTGCAGTTAATTTCTATGGTCACCACCCCCTCTGTAGTCCCAGACTGAATACAGACTGGACCCAGTCACAGCATGTTTTCTGTTAAAAGAGACTGAATACAGATTGACTTTACAAGTCTCATTTAATTTCAGTTTTATAAAAACATTTATATTTCATTTTTATATTATTTAGTTTTAATGTTTGGTGTAGTGGTTTGAAAGTTTAAACATCACATGTTAAAGAAAAAATCACTAACTTAAAAAACTATTGGCGGGTGGGGGGGTATTCACAAAAATCACTAACTTAAAAAACTATTGGGGGCTGGAGGGGTATTCACAAAAATCACTAACTTAAAAACCTATTGGGGGCTGGAGGGGTATTCACAAAAATCTAGTCAAGGTGCAGTTGACGAGACAGTAGGCTGTAAGGGGGAAAGTTGTTTCCATTCCAGAGAAAGAGGTGAACGTTAGATTACTTACGTTAGACATCGCAGTGGTGTAAAGTATTTTAGTAAAATACTTTAATGTAATACTTAAGTTGTTTCTGTACTTTACTTGACTATTTATATTTATGACTACTTTTACTTCACTACATTCCTTAAGAAGATATTATACTTTTTACATTTTCCTTGACACCAAAAAGTACTTATTACATTTTGAATGCTTAGCAGGACAGAAAAATTGTCAAATAAACTCACTTATTAACCGAAAATCCATGGTCAGCCCTACTGCCTCTGATCTGGAGGACTCACAAAACAGAGAACATCCCTGGTCATCCCTGCTGCCTCTGATCTGGCGGACTCACTAAACAGAGAACATCCCTGGTCATCCCAACTGCCTCTGATCTGGAGGACTCCCTAAACAGAGAACATCCCTGGTCATCCCTACTGCCTCTGATCTGGCGGACTCACTAAACAGAGAACATCCCTGGTCATCCCAACTGCATCTGATCTGGAGGACTCACCTAACAGAGAATGTCCCTGGTCCTCCCTACGGCCTCTGATCTGGAGGACTCACTAAACAGAGAACATCCCTGGTCATCCCTACAGCCTCTGATCTGGAGGACTCACTAAACAGAGAACATCCCTGGTCATCCCTGCTGCCTCTGATCTGGAGGACTCACCTAACAGAGAACGTCCCTGGTCCTCCCTACGGCCTCTGATCTGGAGGACTCACTAAACAGAGAATATCCCTGGTCATCCCTACAGCCTCTGATCTGGAGGACTCACTAAACAGAGAACATTCCTGGTCATCCGTGCTGCCTCTGATCTGGATGACTCACTAAACAGAGAACATCCCTGGTCAGCCCTACTGCCTCTGATCTGGTGGACTCACTAAACAGAGAACATCCCTGGTCAGCCCTACTGCCTCTGGTCTGGAGGACTCACTAAACAGAGAACAACCCTGGTCATCAATGCTGCCTCTGATCTGGTGGACTCCCTAAACAGAGAACATCCCTGGTCATCTCTACTGTCTTTGATCTGGAGGACTCACTAAACAGAGCACAACCCTGGTCATCTACTGCCTCTGATCTGGTGGACTCACTAAACAGAGAACATCCCTGGTCATCCCTACTGCCACTGATCTGGAGGACTCACTAAACAGAGAACATTCCTGGTCATCCGTGCTGCCTCTGATCTGGATGACTCACTAAACAGAGAACATCCCTGGTCAGCCCTACTGCCTCTGATCTGGTGGACTCACTAAACAGAGAACATCCCTGGTCAGCCCTACTGCCTCTGGTCTGGAGGACTCACTAAACAGAGAACAACCCTGGTCATCCCTGCTGCCTCTGATCTGGTGGACTCCCTAAACAGAGAACATCCCTGGTCATCTCTACTGTCTTTGATCTGGAGGACTCACTAAACAGAGCACAACCCTGGTCATCTACTGCCTCTGATCTGGCGGACTCACTAAACAGAGAACATCCCTGGTCATCCCTACTGCCACTGATCTGGAGGACTCACAAAACAGAGAACATCCCTGGTCATCCCTGCTGCCTCTGATCTGGTGGACTCACTAAACAGAGAACATCCCTGGTCATCCCAACTGCCTCTGATCTGGCGGACTCACTAAACAGAGAACATCCCTGGTCATCCCAACTGCATCTGATCTGGAGGACTCACCTAACAGAGAACGTCCCTGGTCCTCCCTACGGCCTCTGATCTGGAGGACTCACTAAACAGAGAACATCCCTGGTCATCCCTACAGCCTCTGATCTGGAGGACTCACTAAACAGAGAACATCCCTGGTCATCCCTGCTGCCTCTGATCTGGTGGACTCACTAAACAGAGAACATCCCTGGTCATCCCTACCTCCTCTGGTCTGGAGGACTCACTAAACAGAGAACAACCCTGGTCATCCCTGCTGCCTCTGATCTGGTGGACTCCCTAAACAGAGAACATCCCTGGTCATCTCTACTGTCTCTGATCTGGAGGACTCACTAAACAGAACACAACCCTGGTCATCTACTGCCTCTGATCTGGCGGACTCACTAAACAGAGAATATCACTGGTCATCCCTACAGCCTCTGATCTGGAGGACTCACTAAACAGAGAACATTCCTGGTCATCCGTGCTGCCTCTGATCTGGATGACTCACTAAACAGAGAACATCCCTGGTCATCCCTACTGCCCCTGATCTGGAGGACTCCCTAAACAGAGAACATCCCTGGTCATCCCTACTGCATCTGATCTGGAGGACTCACCTAACAGAGAACGTCCCTGGTCCTCCCTACGGCCTCTGATCTGGAGGACTCACTAAACAGAGAATATCACTGGTCATCCCTACAGCCTCTGATCTGGATGACTCACTAAACAGAGAACATTCCTGGTCATCCGTGCTGCCTCTGATCTGGATGACTCACTAAACAGAGAACATCCCTGGTCATCCCTACTGCCCCTGATCTGGAGGACTCACTAAACAGAGAACAACCCTGGTCATCTACTGCCTCTGATCTGGCGGACTCACTAAACAGAGAACATCCCTGGTCATCCCTACTGCTTCTGGTCTGGTGGAATCCCTAAACAGAGAACATCCCTGGTCATCTCTACTGTCTCTGATCTGGAGGACTCACTAAACAGAACACAACCCTGGTCATCTACTGCCTCTGATCTGGCGGACTCACTAAACAGAGAACATCCCTGGTCATCCCTGCTGCCTCTGATCTGGCGGACTCACTAAACAGAGAACATCCCTGGTCATCCCAACTGCCTCTGATCTGGAGGACTCCCTAAACAGAGAACATCCCTGGTCATCCCTACTGCCTCTGATCTGGCGGACTCACTAAACAGAGAACATCCCTGGTCATCCCAACTGCATCTGATCTGGAGGACTCACCTAAACAGAGAACATCCCTGGTCATCCCTACTGCCTCTGATCTGGAGGACTCACTAAACAGAGAACATCCCTGGTCATCCCTACAGCCTCTGATCTGGAGGACTCACTAAACAGAGAACATCCCTGGTAAATCCCTACTGCCTCTGATCTGGAGGACTCACCTAAACAGAGAACGTCCCTGGTCCTCCCTACGGCCTCTGATCTGGCGGACTCACTAAACAGAGAATATCCCTGGTCATCCCTACAGCCTCTGATCTGGAGGACTCACTAAAGAGAGAACATTCCTGGTCATCCGTGCTGCCTCTGATCTGGATGACTAGGCGGACTCACTAAACAGAGAACATCCCTGGTCAGCCCTACTGCCTCTGATCTGGAGGACTCACTAAAGAGAGAACATTCCTGGTCATCCGTGCTGCCTCTGATCTGGATGACTCACTAAACAGAGAACAACCCTGGTATTCCCAGCTGCCTCTGATCTGGTGGACTCCCTAAACAGAGAACATCCCTGGTCATCTCTACTGTCTTTGATCTGGAGGACTCACTAAACAGAGCACAACCCTGGTCATCTACTGCCTCTGATCTGGCGGACTCACTAAACAGAGAACATCCCTGGTCATCCCTACTGCCACTGATCTGGAGGACTCACAAAACAGAGAACATCCCTGGTCATCCCTGCTGCCTCTGATCTGGTGGACTCACTAAACAGAGAACATCCCTGGTCATCCCAACTGCCTCTGATCTGGAGGACTCCCTAAACAGAGAACATCCCTGGTCATCTACTGCCTCTGATCTGGCGGACTCACTAAACAGAGAACATCTCTGGTCATCCCTACTGCATCTGATCTGGAGGACTCACCTAACAGAGAACGTCCCTGGTCCTCCCTACGGCCTCTGATCTGGAGGACTCACTAAACAGAGAACATCCCTGGTCATCCCTACAGCCTCTGATCTGGAGGACTCACTAAACAGAGAACATCCCTGGTCATCCCTGCTGCCTCTGATCTGGTGGACTCACTAAACAGAGAACATCCCTGGTCATCCCTACTGCCTCTGGTCTGGAGGACTCACTAAACAGAGAACAACCCTGGTCATCCCTGCTGCCTCTGATCTGGTGGACTCCCTAAACAGAGAACATCCCTGGTCATCTCTACTGTCTCTGATCTGGAGGACTCACTAAACAGAACACAACCCTGGTCATCTACTGCCTCTGATCTGGCGGACTCACTAAACAGAGAACATCCCTGGTCATCCCTGCTGCCTCTGATCTGGCGGACTCACTAAACAGAGAACATCCCTGGTCATCCCAACTGCCTCTGATCTGGAGGACTCCCTAAACAGAGAACATCCCTGGTCATCCCTACTGCATCTGATCTGGAGGACTCACCTAACAGAGAACGTCCCTGGTCCTCCCTACGGCCTCTGATCTGGAGGACTCACTAAACAGAGAATATCCCTGGTCATCCCTACAGCCTCTGATCTGGAGGACTCACTAAACAGAGAACATTCCTGGTCATCCCTGCTGCCTCTGATCTGGATGACTCACTAAACAGAGAACATCCCTGGTCATCCCTACTGCCCCTGATCTGGAGGACTCACTAAACAGAGAACAACCCTGGTCATCTACTGCCTCTGATCTGGCGGACTCACTAAACAGAGAACATCCCTGGTCATCCCTACTGCTTCTGGTCTGGTGGAATCCCTAAACAGAGAACATCCCTGGTCATCTCTACTGTCTCTGATCTGGAGGACTCACTAAACAGAACACAACCCTGGTCATCTACTGCCTCTGATCTGGCGGACTCACTAAACAGAGAACATCCCTGGTCATCCCTGCTGCCTCTGATCTGGCGGACTCACTAAACAGAGAACATCCCTGGTCATCCCAACTGCCTCTGATCTGGAGGACTACCTAAACAGAGAACATCCCTGGTCATCCCTACTGCATCTGATCTGGAGGACTCACCTAACAGAGAACGTCCCTGGTCCTCCCTACGGCCTCTGATCTGGAGGACTCACTAAACAGAGAATATCCCTGGTCATCCCTACCGCCTCTGATCTGGAGGACTCACTAAACAGAGAACATTCCTGGTCATCCCTGCTGCCTCTGATCTGGATGACTCACTAAACAGAGAACATCCCTGGTCATCCCTACTGCCCCTGATCTGGAGGACTCACTAAACAGAGAACAACCCTGGTCATCTACTGCCTCTGATCTGGCGGACTCACTAAACAGAGAACATCCCTGGTCATCCCTACTGCCTCTGGTCTGGAGGACTAACTAAACAGAGAACATCCCTGGTCATCTACTGCCTCTGATCTGGAGGACCCACTAAACAGAGAACATCCCTGGTCATCCCTACTGCCTCTGATCTGGAGGACTCACTAAACAGAGAACATCCCTGGTCATCCCTACTGCATCTGATCTGGATGACTCACCTAACAGAGAACGTCCCTGGTCCTCCCTACGGCCTCTGATCTGGAGGACTCACTAAACAGAGAACATCCCTGGTCATCCCTACAGCCTCTGATCTGGAGGACTCACTAAACAGAGAACATCCCTGGTCATCCCTGCTGCCTCTGAGCTGGTGGACTCACTAAACAGAGAACATCCCTGGTCATCCCTACTGCCTCTGGTCTGGAGGACTCACTTAACAGAGAACAACCCTGGTCATCCCTGCTGCCTCTGATCTGGTGGAATCCCTAAACAGAGAACATCCCTGGTCATCTCTACTGTCTCTGATCTGGAGGACTCACTAAACAGAACACAACCCTGGTCATCTACTGCCTCTGATCTGGCGGACTCACTAAACAGAGAACATCCCTGGTCATCCCTGCTGCCTCTGATCTGGCGGACTCAATAAACAGAGAACATCCCTGGTCATCCCTACTGCCTCTGATCTGGAGGACTCACTAAACAGAGAACATCCCTGGTCATCTACTGCCTCTGATCTGGAGGACCCACTAAACAGAGAACATCCCTGGTCATCCCTACTGCCTCTGATCTGGAGGACTCACTAAACAGAGAACATCCCTGGTCCTCCCTACTGCCTCTGGTCTGGTGGACTCACTAAACAGAGAACATTGCTGGTCATCCCTACTGCCTCTGATCTGGAGGACTCACTAAACAGAGAAAATCCCTGGTCCTCCCTACTGCCTCTGGTCTGGTGGACTCACTAAACAGAGAACATTGCTGGTCATCCCTACTGCCTCTGATCTGGAGGACTCACTAAACAGAGAAAATCCCTGGTCATCCCTACTGCCTCTGATCTGGTGGACTCACTAAACAGAGAACATCCCTGGTCATCCCTACTGCCTCTGATCTGGTGGACTCACTAAACACAAATGCTTTGTTTGTAAATGATGTCTGAGTGTTGCAGTGTGCCCCTGGCTTTTCATATATTTAAATAACAAGGAAATGGTGCGATCTGGTTTGCATAATATAAGGAATTTGAAATGTTTTATAACTTCTACTCTTATACTAAACAATATTTTAAACCAAATACTTTTATATTTTTTACTCAAGTAGTGTTTTACTGAGTGACATTTACTTTTTACTTGAGTCATTTTCCCTAACCCTATTAAAGTACCTGTGACAGTCAGGTACTTTTTCCACCACTGAGATATTGTGAGATCCAGATTACCAAGACATACTGTATGGTTCTATCTCTTTCCCTCTCTCTGGCTTGCCAACTCTTTCTCTTCAGTCTTTGGTCTGTTGTGTGTAGAATATCCTAGCATATTCGCCGATGATAGGCCCTGCTTTACTGAAATTGTGAGATATCGCAAGTCAAGAAATTGTGAGATACATTGTTTGATTGCTGATAGATAGACCAAGTGCACGGTTCTGACTGTCTGGTGGCTGACCTGCCTAAACTGTGCCCCTCCCCTCTCTCTCCGCTCCTCACCTCTCTCTGCCCCTCCCTTCTTTCTCCATCCCTCCCCTCTCTCTCCATCCCTCCCCTCTCTCTCCATCCCTCCCTCTCTCTCCATCCCTCCCTCTCTCTCCATCCCTTCCCTCTCTCTCCATCCCTTCCCTCTATCTCCTCCTCTCCCGTCTCTCTCTACACCGCCCCTCTCTCTCATTCCCTCCCCTCTCTCTCCGTCCCTTGACCCTCTCTCCATCCGTCCCCTCTTTCTCCACCCCTCCCCTCTCTCCATCCCTCGCCTCTCTCTCCACCCCTCCCCTCTATCTCCTCCTCTCCCGTCTCTCTCTACCCCGACCCTCTCTCTCCGCCCCCCCCCACTCTGTCTCTGTCTCTCGCCTCTCTCTCATCCCTCGTATATTTCACTAGTCATCCCCAAAGCCATCACCTCATTTGGCCACCTTTCCTTCCAGATCAATGCTGCCAATATCTGGAACAAATTACAAAAATCACAAAAGCTGGAGACTCATATCTCCCTCACAAAGCATCGGATGTCAGAGCAGATTACCGATCGCTGCACCTGTACACAGCCCATCTGTGAATAGCCCATCCAACCAACCAACTACCATCCTCATCCCCATATATATTTTTTCTGCTCTTTTGCACACCAGTATTTCTACTTGCACATCCTCATCTGCACATCTGTCACTCCAGTGTAAATTGCTCAATTGTAATTACTTTGCCACTATGGCCTATTTATTTATTGCCATACCTCCTTAGTTCATTTTCAAACACTGTAAAGATTTTCTATTGTGTTATTGACTGTATGTTGGTTTATTCCATGTGTAACTCTGTGTTGTTGTTTTTGTCGCACTGCTTTGCTTAATATTGGCCAGGTAGCAGTTGAAAATGAGAACTGGTTCTCAACTGGCCTAACTGGTTAAAAAAAGGTGAAATAAATAAAATAAATAAAAATGGGCAACGTTAGCTAGTTAACCTTCGACAGATACAGTTGAAGTCAAAAGTTTACATACACTTAGGTTGGAGTCATTATCTCATTTTTCAACCACTCCACAAATTTCCTGTTAACAAACACTAGTTTTGGAAAGTTGGTTAAGACATCTACTTTGTGCATGGCACAAGGGGCTCGGAAGAAGCTTCAGACCTCTCTGCCTTTCGCGTGGAGTACCAGGACCTCCGGGAGGATTTCAGCAAAGCTCTGGCCACTTCGCTTACTTCGTATCAACCCTATGACTGCGTGATCAACCTTCTTCCGGGCACCACCCCGGGGACGGCTGTATTCACTGTCAGGTCTGGAGACCAAGGATATGGAGACCAAGGCTATGGAGACCAAGGTTATGGAGACCAAGGCTATGGAGACCAAGGCTCTGGAGACCAAGGCTCTGGAGACCAAGGCTATGGAGACCAAGGCTATGGAGACCAAGGTTATGGAGACCAAGGCTATGGAGACCAAGGCTATGGAGACCAAGGCTATGGAGACCAAGGCTGTTGCGCAGCAACTCACTGCCTTCCTGAAGACAAACAATGTATACGAAATGCTTCAGTCTGGTTTTAGACCCCATCATAGCACTGAGACGGCACTTGTGAAGGTGGTAAATGACATTTTAATGGCATCGGACCGAGGCTCTGCATCTGTCCTCGTGCTCCTAGACCTTAGTGCTGCTTTTGATACCATCGATCACCACATTCTTTTGGAGAGATTGGAAATCCAAATTGGTCTACACGGACAAGTTCTGGCCTGGTTTAGATTTTATCTGTCGGAAAGATATCAGTTTGTCTCTGTGAGTGGTTTGTCCTCTGACAAATCAACTGTAAATTTTGGTGTTCCTCAAGGTTCCGTTTTAGGACCACTATTGTTTTCACTATATATTTTACATCTTGGGGATGTTATTCGAAAACATAATGTTAACTTTCACTGCTATGCGGATGACACACAGCTGTACATTTCAATGAAACATGGTGAAGCCCCAAAATTGCCCTTGCTAGAAGCATGTGTTTCAGCATAAGGAAGTGGATGACTGCAAACTTTCTACTTTTAAACGGACAAAACAGAGATGCTTGTTCTAGGTCCCAAGAAACAAAGAGATCTTCTGTTGAATCTGACAATTAAACTTAATGGTTGTACAGTCGTCTCAAATAAAACTGTGAAGGACCTCGGCGTTACTCTGGACCCTGATCTCTCTTTTGAAGAACATATCAAGACCATTTCAAGGACAGCTTTTTTCCATCTACTTAACATTGCAAAAATCAGAAACTTTCTGTCCAAAAACGATGCAAAAAAATTAATCCATGCTTTTGTCACTTCTAGGTTAGACTACTGCTATGCTCTACTTTCCGGCTACCCGGATAAAGCACTAAATAAACTTCAAGTTAGTGCCAAATACGGCTGCTAGAATCCTGACTAGAACCAAAAAATGTGATCACATTACTCCAGGGCTAGCCTCCCTACACTGGCCTCCTGTCAAAGCAAGGGCTGATTTCAAGGTTTTACTGCTAACCTACAAAGCATTACATGGGCTTGCTCCTACCTATCTCTCTGATTTGGTCCTGCCGTACATACCTACACGTACGCTACGGTCACAAGACGCAGGCCTCCTAATTGTCCCTAGAATTTCTAAGCAAACAGCTGGAGGCAGGGCTTTCTCCTATAAAGCTCCATTTTTATGGAACGGTCTGCCTACCCATGTCAGAGATGCAAACTCGGTCTCAACCATTAAGTCTTTACTGAAGACTCATCTCTTCAGTGGGTCATATAATTGAGTGTAGTCTGGCCTAGGAGTGGGAAGGTGAACGGAAAGGCACTGGAGCAACGAACCACCCTTGCTGTCTCTGCCTGGCTGGTTCCCCTCTTTCCACTGGGATTCTCTGCCTCTAACCCTATTACAGGGGCTGAGTCACTGGCTTACTGGGGCTCTCTCATGCCGTCCCTGGAAGGGGTGCGTCACCTGAGTGGGTTGATTCACTGATGTGGTCATCCTGTCTGGGTTGGCGCCCCCCCTTGGGTTGTGCCATGGCTGAGATCTTTGCGGGCTATACTCAGCTTTGTCTCAGGATGGTAAGTTGGTGGTTGAAGATATCCCTCTAGTGGTGTGGGGGCTGTGCTTTGGCAAAGTGGGTGGGGTTATATCCTTCCTGTTTGGCCCTGTCCGGGGGTGTCCTCGGATGGGGCCACAGTGTCTCCTGACCCCTCCTGTCTCAGCCTCCAGTATTTATGCTCCAGTAGTTTATGTGTCGGGGGCCGGGGTCAGTTTGTTATATCTGGAGTACTTCTCCTGTCCAATTCGGTGTCCTGTGTGAATCTAAGTGTGCGTTCTCTAATTCTCTCCTTCTCTCTCTTGGAGGACCTGAGCCCTAGGACCATGCCCCAGGACTACTGTACATGATGACTCCTTGCTGTCCCCAGTCCACCTGGCCGTGCTGCTGCTCCAGTTTCAACTGTTCTGCCTTATTATTATTGGACCATGCTGGTCATTTATGAACATTTGAACATCTTGGCCATGTTCTGTTATAATCTCCACCCGGCACAGCCGGAAGAGGACTGGCCACCCCACATATGCTCTCTCTAATTCTCTTTCTGTCTCTCTCTCGGAGGACCTGAGCCGTAGGACCATGCCCCAGGACTACCTGACATGATGACTCCTTGCTGTCCGCAGTCCACCTGGGCGTGCTGCTGCTCCAGTTTCAACTGTTCTGCCTTTTTGTTATTCGACCATGCTGGTCAATTATGAACATTTGAACATTTTGGCCATGTTCTGTTATAATCTCTACCCGGCACAGCCAGAAGAGGACTGGCCACCCCACATAGCCTTGTTCCTCTCTAGGTTTCTTCCTAGGTTTTGGCCTTTCTAGAGAGTTTTTCCTAACCACCGTGCTTCTACACCTGCATTGCTTGCTGTTTGGGGTTTTAGGCTGGGTTTCTGTACAGCACTTTGAGATATCAGCTGATGTACGAAGGGCTATATAAATAAATTTGATTTGATTTGATTTGACGGCTATGGAGACCAAGGCTATGGAGACCAAGGCTCTGGAGACCAAGGCTCTGGAGACCAAGGCTATGGAGACGTACACCGAGGACTCCCTGGCTGCAGGGTGTATCTGTCCTTCTTCCTCCCCACCAGAGTCCTTCTTTGTGAGGGACAGAAGAGGGACAAAACCCTGCGCATCGACTACCAGAGCCTCAATGACATCACGGTAAAGCAACGCTACCCGCTACCACTCTTCGCCTTGGCTTTCGAGTCACTTCAAGGGGCCACCATCTTCTCTACGCCTACCTTCTGGTGGAGGTACGGGAAGGTGACGAGTGGAAGACAGCCTTCAACACAGCTAGCGGACTCTACAAATACCTGGTGATGCCATTCGGTCTGACCAACTCTCCTGCTGCGTTCCAGGCCCTGGTTAACAACGTTCTCTGCAACATGTTGAACCAGTTCGTGTTCGGCTACCTCAACGACATCCTCGTAATTTCCCGCTCAGCTCAAGAACATGTTCACATCCGAAAAGTCCATCACTCCACCATCTCCTTCCTTGGATATATCATTGCTGCTGGTAATGTGCAGATGGAGCGGTGGTGGATTGGCCCAAACCCACATCCAGAGTGCAGCTGCAACGCTTCCTGAGATTTTCTATCAATGTTTTATCCGGGGCACCCTGGCTTCCACTCTCCCAAGGTCCCGTTCACGTGGTCACCAGCTGCTGACTGGGCGTTCCTGCACCGCTTCACCACAGCTCCCATATTAATCTATCCGAACCCGTCAGTTCATGGTGGAGGTCAATGCTTCGGACGTCGGAGTCGGGGCTTTCCTGTCCCAGCGTTCTACCCTGGACATTATGCTGCATCCCTGCGCCTTCTTCTCCCATCGTCTTAACGCCCCGGAGTGGAATTAGGATGTGGGAAATTGAGAACTTCTCTGTCACGTCTAGTCAAGGTGGGTGGAATCAGGCGCAGAGAGCAGAATGCGATAATAACGTTTATTCTCCGGTGAACAAAAAACAAACAACAGTCAAACCAAAATAAAGACAGGGTGAAAATATCCAAAACAGGATAAAGACTAACCGGACAGACAAACAGCAAACACCGACAGACAAAACGAAATGACAAAATAAACAATCCCGCACAAAACAAGGGCGGGACAACCTACATTAAATACAGACACTAATTAACTAAACAACACACAGGTGAAACCAATTAGACAAAACCAACAGAAACACGAAAAAGGGATCAGTAGTGGCTAATAGGACGGTGACGACGACCGCCGAGCACCGCCCGAATGGGCAGGAGAGCCAACCTCGGCGGAAGTCGTGACATTCTCGCAGTGAAGGTGGCTTTGAAGTTGTGGAGGAACTGGTTAGAGGTGGCGGAACATCCATTAATTGTGTGGATGGATTTCAAGAACCTAGAATATCTCTGCACCGCCAAGCGTCTCAACTCCAGGCCAGCTCGATTGGCCCTAATTTTCAATTGGTTCAACTTGACCATTTCCTGCTGCCTGGGGTCCAAGAATGTTAAGCCAGATGTGCTTTCACGCCACTACAGCCCCGCTGCTACACTCTCGGACCCTGAGACTATCCTTCCTGCCCGGTGGCCTGGCTGACCGGATGTTTATCCCAGATGCTGCCCGCTTTCCAGTCCTGGAATGGGCTCATTAATCATTAATCCAGACGTGCCTGTCACCTTGGCTCCCGTCAGACCCTAGCCTCTGTTTGACAACTCTTTTGGTGGCCCACCATGGTCCCTGATGTCGCCGCGTTCAACGACACCTGCATTGTCTGTGCTCAGAATAAGACTCCTCGGCAGCCACTTCCTGTCCCTTACTGTCCCTGGTCACATATCTCTGGACTTTGTCAATGGTCTCCCTCCGTCTGATGGCAACAGCAATATCCTTATGGTGGTTTACAGGCTTTCCAAAGCTGCCCATTTCATTCCTCTCCTCAAGCTACCACCAGACCCCGGCTCCCCGCTATCATCTCGGGCAGAGGGTATGGCTGTCTACTCGGGATCTGCCCCTCCAGGTGGATTCCCACAAACTTTACCCGCGTTTTATCCTCCATTTACCCATCTCCAAGATTCTTAGCCCCTCGGCTGTTCGTCTTCTGTTGCCCAGCACCCTCCATAAACATCCCACTGTCATGTATCAACGATTAAACTTACGGTCTCTGCCCTGGATTACTGACCTCTACCTGACCTGTCGTTTGCCTGGCCTTGACCTGTCGTTTGCCCCGTTTTCTAAATAAACTTCTGTCTCCATCTGGGTCTAATCCTGAGTACTGATAAGAGGAGCTAGATGAGCTAGAAAGAGAGGAGCTAGAGAGAGAGGAGCTAGATGAGCTAGAGAGAGAGGAGCTATAGAAAGAGAGGAGCTATAGAGAGAGAGGAGCTAGAGAGAGAGGAGCTATAGAGAGAGGAGCTATAGAGAGAGAGAGGAGCTAGAGAGAGAGGAGCTATAGAGAGAGAGGAGCTAGAGAGAGAGGAGCTATAGAGAGAGAGGAGCTAGAGAGAGAAGAGCTATAGAGAGAGAGGAGCTATAGAGAGAGAGGAGCTAGAGAGAGAGGAGCTATAGAGAGAGGAGCTGTAGAGTGATGAGCTAGAGAGAAAGGAGCTAGAGAGAGAGATGAGCTAGAGAGAAAGGAGCTAGAGAGAGATGAACTAGAGATAGATGAGCTAGAGACAGAGGAGCTATAGAGAGAGAGGAGCTATAGAGAGAGAGGAGCTAGAGAGAGAGAGGAGCTATAGAGAGAGGAGCTATAGAGTGATGAGCTAGAGAGAAAGGAGCTAGAGAGAGATGAGCTAGAGAAAAAGGAGCTAGAGAGAGATGAGCTATAGAGAGAGGAGCTAGAGAGAGATGAGCTAGAAAGAGATGAGCTAGAAAGAGATGAGCTATAGAGAGAGGAGCTAGAGAGAGATGAGCTAGAGAGAGATGAGCTAGAGAGAGAGGAGCTAGAGAAAGGCGCTAGAAAGAGAGGAGCTGGAGAGAGACGAGCTAGAGGAGCCAGGGGGAAAAGAGCTAGAGAGAATGGACGTAGAGCGAGACGTGCTAGAGAGAGACGAGCAAGAGAGAGAGGAGCTAGAGAGAGGACCTAAAGAGAGAGGACCTACAGCAAGACATGCTAGAAAGAGAGCCAGAGAGAGGAGTTAAAGAGAGGAGCCAGACGAGAAAGAGAGGAGCTACAGAGAGAGGACCTAGAGCAAATTGTGCTAGAAAGAGAGGTGCTAGAGAGAGGAAATAGAGGAGCTAGAGAGAATATTACGTGAGAGGAGCTAGAGAGAAAGGAGCCAGATGAGCTAGAGAGAGAGGAGCTAAAGAAGAGAGAAGCTAGAGAGAGGAGCTAGAGAGAGAGGAACTAGAGGAGCTAGAGAGAGAGGAGCTGGAGAGAGAGGAGCAGGAGAGAGAGGAGCTGGAGAGAGAGGTACTAGAGGAGTTAAGGAGAGAGGAGTTAGAGAGAGAGGATCTGGAGAGAGAGGAACTAGAGGAGCTAGAGAGAGGAGCAAGAGAGATAGGAGCAGGAGAGAGAGGAGCTAGAGAGAGAGGAGCTGGAGTGAGAGGAGCTAGAAAGAGAGGAGCTGGAGAGAGAGAGGCGCTAGAGAGAGAGGAGCTGGAGAGAGAGAGAGGAGCTAGAAAGAGAGGAGCTGGAGAGAGAGAGGCGCTAGAGAGAGAGGAGCTGGAGAGAGAGAGAGGCGCTAGAGAGAGAGGAGCTGGAGAGAGAGAGAGGAGCTAGAGAGAGAGGGATAGAGGGATGATGTTAAAGGTAGCAGTTTAATGATGGTGGTGATGGTGGTGGTTAGAGAAGCTAGAAAGATAGGACCTAGAGAGAGCTATCAATCAAATGTGTTTATAAAGCCCTATAACGCCCTTTGTCACATAGTGCTATACAGAAACCCAGCCTAAAACCCCAGACAGCAAGCAATTCTGATGTAGAAGCAAGGTGGCTAGGAAAAACACCCTAGAATGGCTGGAACCTAGGATGAAACCTAGAGAGGAACCAGGCTATGCGGGGTGGCCAGTCCTCTTCTGGCTGTGCCAGGTGGAGATTATAACAGATGTTCAAATGTTCATAGTTGACCAGCAGGGCCAAATAATAATAATAAAGTGGTCAGCACCTCAGAAGTAAATGTCAGTTGACTTTTCATAGACAAGCATTCAGAGTAAGAGACAGCAGGTGTGGTAGAGAGAGAGAGTCAAATCATTATGTCTGGGACAAGGTAGCACGTCCGTTGAACAGAAGAGTTATAGAGAGAGAAGCTAGCGGAGCTGGAGGGAGAATAAAATGGAACTAGAGAGAGAGGAGTTAGAGAGAGAAGAGCTTGATAGACTGGAGTTGGAGGAGCTAGAAAGAGAAGAACTCTAGATAGATAAGCTAAGATAGGAGTAATATGTCCTAGAGAGAAAAGATATAGGAGATAGAGAGAGAGGATCTAGAGAGAGAAGCTAGATGAGCTAAAGACAGAAGAGCTAGAGAGGGGAGCTTGAGAGAGTGGACCTACAGGAGCTACAGAGAGAGGTAAAGGTAAAGCGATATAAGCTAGAGAGAGGAGCTAAGAGAGGAGCTAGAGAGGCTAGAGAGCGAGGACTTCTAGCGAGAGAGATTACCTGGAGGGAGATGAGCTAGAGAGAGGACTAAGAGGAGCTAGAAGAGCTAGAGGAGCGAGAATGAGAGAAGCTAGAGAGAGGAGCTGTCGACAGCGCACAAGCAAGATGCGAGGGGTTCCTTCTACAATGCGACCTGTACCTCGTTCAATATGCCGGGGCTGTTTCCAGAAGAGACAGGGTTGCCACCATCATCTCGGCACTGCCCGGACTGGCTCTGGACTGGGGTGCCGCGGTCTGGGAGAAAGGCAGACCTGAGGTTGAGCACTGCCCGGACTGGCTCTGGACTGGGGTGCCGCGGTCTGGGAGAAAGGCAGACCTAAGGTTGAGCACTGACCGGACTGGCTCTGGACTGGGGTGCCGCGGTCTGGGAGAAAGGCAGACCTGAGGTTGAGCACTGACCGGACTGGCTCTGGACTGGGGTGCCGCGGTCTGGGAGAAAGGCAGACCTGAGGTTGAGCACTGACCGGACTGGCTCTGGACTGGGGTGCCGCGGTCTGGGAGAAAGGCGGACCCGAGGTTGTGTCCTACTTGAGTCCTACGATGTTTGATCATCCTGTGCAGGGCCGAGAGGAGGGTGACGTCTACTCCGACTACGCCAGGTATCTAGGACCGCCTCTGAGTTCCGGACCAGATGGAACGAGCTGGCTCTGGTCTGGAGGTACAGCTGGAGTGACATCCTGTCATTCGACCATCTCATCAGCATGGCGATCCAGTTGGACAACCTCCTGCGGTCCCGAAGAAGACTTGCGTGGAATTCGGAGCCTATGGCTAGCCCTGCTCCATGGCCAAAGCTGATGGAGGTGGACTCGGCACGTTTGCCTGAGGCAGAGAATAGGAGAAGGAGGAATCTGGGCCTCTGCTTCTATTGTGGAGAAAGGGTTAATTTTTCCCCAACCTGCTCTCTATCCCCTAGACTACGAGGAGGTGACAAGCCAGGGAATTCCCCTGCACCAACCCAGGTAGAAGGCAAGGTCTCCTCTCCTTGTCTGTCAAATCAACCAGTGTGTTTCCTGTTCATTTCCCTCAGTACCCTAGCCCTTTACTCCAGTTAGCTCTGATTCATTCCGGAGCTGCCGGGAATCTCTTAAATAGCACATTAGCCACTGCATTACAATTCCTTTGGTTCCCCTACAGTCACCCAGTTCGAGCCCTTCACATTACTGCTCCTGTTTCTCTGCTGACCCTCATTCAAAACAGATCACTTTCTTGATTATAGACACACCCATGCACGCCATTGTTTTAGGTCTCCCCTGGTTGAGTCTCCTCTGCATAACCCAGTTATTTCCTGGTCCGAGAGGAGACTGCTGGGTTGGTTGCAGGAGTGTCAGGGGAGGTGTCTCATGGTGTCTGTCAACACCACTACGGGGGAAAGTCCGGACTGTGCTCCTCAAGTCTGTCCTCTCTCCTATGCCTCTGAAGTAGGAGTCGGGGCAGTGCTGTCCCAGTGTACCGGAACCCCTCCAAAGCTGCGGCCCTGTGCTTTCATACATGACAGGCACATTTTGGCATTTGCTGTATGATCGATGAGATTTTCCATATTGCAAATGTACGGTCCTTTACTAGACGTCAGCGAATGTTTGTAAAATTCGCTGATGGCGGCGGGCCGTGCACCGGGGCCACATCTTCCGGGAAGTAATCGAACGAAGTCTTTAGGACATCCGGGCTCCGTTTTATAAAATGTTCAAATGTTTTTCATTTTTCCACTGTCCCGGTAAATTCCACCAGATGGCGAATGGAATTTTATTGCAAATGTACAAAACATCACCAATCACGACATGGCCATTTCTCCTAAACGGAAAAGACTTCGAAGACGAAACTTGGTGAGCATAGGTTTGGGCTAACGGGCTGTTATCCCCGAAACAGATGGCGTCGAGGCCTCAACGCTTTTTGAGTTAAGGCCATTAATCTGGGACTAAAGGTCAAAAATGAAAATAGAGCGCTAATTTGACTGTTTTACGTCAAAGTACATGAACCTACAGTGTAAGGAAAAAAGGAATCAGCCATTTATATATCAGAATTTAAAATCTCTTGGTGTTAGGTGGCAGTATTTTCATTTTTGGAGAAAAAAATGGGGAAGATGCTAGAATTATGACAGTTTTGAATAGAAAACACTCCAACGTTTCCAAAACTGTAAAGATATTGTCTGTGAGTATAACGGAACTGATGTTGCAGGCAAAAACCTGAGAAAAATCCAATCCGGAAGTGCCCCAGGTTTTGAAAGCGTTGCGTTCCAATGACTCCCTATTCAGCTGTGAATGTACCATCAACAAGCTTACGCTTTCTACGTATTCCCCAAGGTGTCTACGCATTTCTGTTGAAAAATAGTCATAGGCGGCCACATTGCGTAAGTGGTCACATGGTGGCTCCGAAAGAGATTCTCGCTTAAAATACAGAGGTAGCCATTATTCCAATAAGTCCTAGTGAAAAATGAATTGTCCCAACGGATATATTATCGAATAGATATTAGAAAATCTTCCTGTTCATGAAAATCACAAGTGAAATATATTGGAACACAGCTTAGCCTTTTGTTTATCACCATGTCATCTCAGTTTTTCGAAATATGCTTTACAGCCAACGCTAGACAAGCATTTGTGTAAGTTTATTATAGCCTAGCATAGCATTATGCCTTGCTAGCATCAGGCAACGTTGTCACGGAAATCAGAAAAGCAATCAAATTAAATTGTTTACCTTTGATGAACTTCGGATGTTTGCACTCACGAGACTCCCAGGTAGTAAGCCAGTGACTCAGCCCCTGTAATGGGGTTAGAGGCAGAGAATCCCAGTGGAAAGAGAGGAACCGGCCAGGCAGAGACAGCAAGGGCTCCAGAGCCTTTTGGTTCTAGTCAGGATTCTAGCAGCCGTATTTAGCACTAACTGAAGTTTATTTAGTGCTTTATCTTGGTAGCCGGAAAGTAGAGCATTGCAGTAGTCTAACCTAGAAGTCATAAAAGCATGGATTAATTTTTCTGCATCATTTTTGGACAGAAAGTTTCAGATTTTTGCAATGTTGCGTAGATGGAAAAAAGTTGTCCTTGAAATGGTCTTGATATGTTCTTCAAAAGAGAGATCAGGGGCCAGAGTAACGCCGAGGTCCTTCACAGTTTTATTTACATTTACATTTAAGTCATTTAGCAGACGCTCTTATCCAGAGCGACTTACAAATTGGTTAATTCACCTTCTGACATCCAGTGGAACAGCCACTTTACAATAGTGCATCTAAATCATTTAAGGGGGGGGGGGGGGGTGAGAAGGATTACTTTATCCTATACTAGGTATTCCTTGAAGAGGTGGGGTTTCAGGTGTCTCCGGAAGGTGGTGATTGACTCCGCTGTCCTGGCGTTGTGAGGGAGTTTGTTCCACCATTGGGGGGCCAGAGCAGCGAACAGTTTTGACTGGGCTGAGCGGAAACTGTACTTCCTCAGTGGTAGGGAGGCGAGCAGGCCAGAGGTGGATGAACGCAGTGCCCTTGTTTGGGTGTAGGGCCTGATCAGAGCCTGGAGGTACTGCGGTGCCGTTCCCCTCACAGCTCCGTAGGCAAGCACCATGGTCTTGTAGCGGATGCGAGCTTCAACTGGAAGCCAGTGGAGAGAGCGGAGGAGCGGGGTGACGTGAGAGAACTTGGGAAGGTTGAACACCAGACGGGCTGCGGCGTTCTGGATGAGTTGTAGGGGTTTAATGGCACAGGCAGGGAGCCCAGCCAACAGCGAGTTGCAGTAATCCAGACGGGAGATGACAAGTGCCTGGATTAGGACCTGCGCCGCTTCCTGTGTGAGGCAGGGTCGTACTCTGCGGATGTTGTAGAGCATGAACCTACAGGAACGGGCCACCGCCATGATGTTAGTTGAGAAGGACAGGGTGTTGTCCAGGATCACGCCAAGGTTCTTAGTGCTCTGGGAGGAGGACACAATGGAGTTGTCAACCGTGATGGCGAGATCATGGAACGGGCAGTCCTTCCCCGGGAGGAAGAGCAGCTCCGTCTTGCCGAGGTTCAGCTTGAGGTGGTGATCCGTCATCCACACTGATATGTCTGCCAGACATGCAGAGATGCGATTCGCCACCTGGTCATCAGAAGGGGGAAAGGAGAGACGACTGTATTTGTATTTGAGACGACTGTACAACCATTAAGATTAATTGTCAGATTCAACAGAAGATCTCTTTGTTTCTTGGGACCTAGAACAAGCATCTCTGTTTTGTCCGAGTTTAAAAGTAGAAAGTTTGCAGCCATCCACTTCCTTATGTCTGAAACACATGCTTCTAGCGAGGGCAATTTTGGGACTTCACCATGTTTCATTGAAATGTACAGCTGTGTGTCATCCGCATAGCAGTGAAAGTTAACATTATGTTTTCGAATGACATCCCCAAGAGGTCAAATATATAGTGAAAACAATAGTGGTCCTAAAACGGAACCTTGAGGAACACCGAAATTTACAGTTGATTTGTCAGAGGACAAACCATTCACAGAGACAAACTGATATCTTTCCGACAGATAAGATCTAAACCAGGCCAGAACTTGTCCGTGTAGACCAATTTGGGTTTCCAATCTCTCCAAAAGAATGTGGTGATCGATGGTATCAAAAGCAGCACTAAGGTCTAGGAGCACGAGGACAGATGCAGAGCCTCGGTCTGATCCCATTAAAAGAGAGCCGAGAGAGCCATTAAATAGAGAGCCGTTTATTATGTTCAACATAGGAGGGCCAAGCAAAGGAAGCAGCTCTTTCAGTAGTTTAGTTGGAATAGGGTCCAGTATGCAGCTTGAAGGTTTAGAGGCCATGATTATTTGAATTAGGAATGCCTTATGAACCTGTCTTCGATGACAATCCATCAAGCCACTATGAAGTCTACCTTTGTTGATTCTAAGCTTCCTGTAGCAACCGTAAGTGATTAAATTCACCCTAAAGGTGTTTTGATATACCAAACCTGCAGTTTGGGATAATCACTGCTTTCAACCCTGAGTAAATCAGTCAATTCTTAGTGTAAATACTTGAAACTCAGGATTCTGTAGGAGCCCCAATGAGGATATGTTTACTTCAGCTTCCTGTGCCAACCGGAATATCCTTAAATTGGGGTCGTAGGGGCTGTTTCTAAGGGTTAAAAGAG
Source organism: Oncorhynchus masou masou (assembly GCF_036934945.1). Taxonomy (NCBI): domain Eukaryota; kingdom Metazoa; phylum Chordata; class Actinopteri; order Salmoniformes; family Salmonidae; genus Oncorhynchus; species Oncorhynchus masou. The sequence goes on along the minus strand of NC_088236.1, from coordinate 273,622 downwards.
TCAGATCTTTCCAAAACTTCATATGTCTGATTAGGCAAACCTCATGAACTGTAAATCAGTCATTTCTCCCATTAGATTTCCAAGAAAAACTCACACACACACACAGCAAGGATGGAGTGACACAGTGTGGGGCTTATCTTTATGTACTTATTATTCATCCCTTTACACTTGTGTGTATAAGGTAGCTGTTGTGAAATTGTTAGGTTAGATTACTCGTTGGTTATTACTGCATTGTCGGAACTAGAAGCACAAGCATTTCGCTACACGCGCATTAATATCTGCTAACCATGTGTATGTGACAAATACATTTTGATTTGATTTGAAATGACCTATCGAGCCGAAACTTGGGATTCGGGGTCGCCTCAGCTAGGCCTACACATAATGTCAGAACTGGACCCGCCGCTAAAACGTAACTACGTGTTTTATGTTTTCTTATATTTTAAACAGAATACGCTGTGAATTTTGGGCCTGCTCCGAAATATATGATATCTAATTGACTGATGGACTGTGACTTGCTGGCTGACTTTTGTCCATTTGCAATATGTTTAAACAGTTTAAACCATCACCAAATTGACATTCTGAACTCAACACCAAGGAGGAACCAGAATCACTGCCCGGCCATCTCGAGTTCATCGGGCTAGTCAATTTCGCATTCCTGCAGTTCTTTCAAGCATGTCAAATTTGTGATGGTAATGCAAGACCCACTGGCTCCAGGTCGTCTACAAGGCCATGCTAGGTAAAGCTCCGCCTTATCTCAGTTCACTGGTCATGATGGCAACACCCATCCGTAGCACGCGCTCCAGCAGGTGTATCTCACTGATCATCCCTAAAGCCAACACCTCATTCGGCCGCCTTTCGTTCCAGTACTCTGCTGCCTGTGATTGGAACGAATTGCAAAAATCGCTGAAGTTGGAGACCTTTATCTCCCTCACCAACTTCAAACATCAGCTATCTGAGCAGCTAACCGATCGCTGCAGCTGTACATAATCTATTGGTAAATAGCCCACCCATTTTCACCTACCTCATCCACACAGTTTTTATTTATTTACTTTTCTTCTCTTTTGCACACCAATATCTCTACCTGTACATGATCATTTATCAATCCAGTGTTAATCTGCAATATTGTAATTATTCGCCTACCTCCTCATGCCTTTTGCACACATTGTATATAGACTCCCCTTTTTTTCTACTGTGTTATTGACTTGTTAATTGTTTACTCCATGTGTAACTCTGTGTTGTCTGTTCACACTGCTATGCTTTATCTTGGCCAGGTCACAGTTGTAAATGAGAACTTGTTCTCAACTAGCCTACCTGGTTAAATAAAGGTGAAATAAAAAATAAAATAAAAAATATCCTACCGATCCTCGACTTCGGCGATGTCATCTACAAAATAGCTTCCAACACTCTACTCAGCAAAATGGATGCAGTTTATCACAGTGCCATCCATTTTGTCACTAAAGCACCTTATACCACCCACCACTGCGACCTGTATGCTCTAGTCGGCTGGCCCTCGCTACATATTCGTCACCAGACCCACTTGCTCCACGCGCTCCAGCAGGTGTATCTCACTGATCATCCCTAAAGCCAACACCTCATTTGGCCGCCTTTCGTTCCTGTTCTCTGCTGCCTGTGACTGGAACGAATTGCAAAAATCGCTGAAGTTGGAGACTTATCTCCCTCACCAACTTTAAACATCTGCTATCTGAGCAGCTAACCGATCGCTGCAGCTGTACATAGTCTATCGGTAAATAGCCCACCCAATTTTACCTACCTCATCCCCATACTGTTTTTATTTATTTACTTTTCTGCTCTTTTGCACACCAATATCTCTACCTGTACATAACCATCTGATAATTTATCACTCCAGTGTTAATCTGCAAAATTTTAATTATTCGCCTACCTCGTCATGCCTTTTGCACACAATCTATATAGACTCTCTTTTTTTCTACTGTGTTATTGACTTGTTAATTGTTTACTCCATGTGTAACTCTGTGTTGTCTGTTCACACTGCTATGCTTTATCTTGGCCAGGTCGCAGTTGTAAATGAGAACTTGTTCTCAACTAGCCTACCTGGTTAAATAAAGGTGTTCTCAACTAGCCTACCTGGTTAAATAAAGGCGTTCTCAACTAGCCTACCTGGTTAAATAAAGGTGTTCTCAACTAGCCTACCTAGTTAAATAAAGGTGTTCTCAACTAGCCTACCTGGTTAAATAAAGGTGTTCTCAACTAGCCTACCTAGTTAAATAAAGGTGTTCTCAACTAGCCTACCTAGTTAAATAAAGGTGTTCTCAACTAGCCTACCTGGTTAAATAAAGGTGTTCTCAACTAGCCTACCTGGTTAAATAAAGGTGTTCTCAACTAGCCTACCTGGATAAATAAAGGTGTTCTCAACTAGCCTACCTGGTTAAATAAAGGTGTTCTCAACTAGCCTACCTGGTTAAATAAAGGTGAAATAAAAAAACGTTAAAAAAAACAAACTACGGGATCCCAGAGGATATTGTGTCAGACCGTGGCCCTCAGTTCACCTAACGGGTATGGAAGGCGTTCATGGAACGCCTGGGGGTTATTGTCAGTCTCACCTACGGGTTTCGGCCTAAAGCTAATGGGCAAGTGGAGAGGGTCAACGAGGAGGTGGGTGGGCAGGTTACTGTCAGTATCGGCTGGGGAAGTGGGTGGATTCCATACCTTGTGCAGAATTCCCTCTGCTACTCCTACACTAACCTCACTTCTTTCCAGTGTGTGTTGGAGTATCAGCCGGCCCTGGCACCTTGGCATTCGAGCCAGACCGATGCTCCTGCGGGGGAACTGCGGAGATCTGGAATGCTACGCACACTCATCTCCAGTGCGCCGAGCGTCAGCACAAGGAACAGGCCGACCGCCACCGCAGTGAGGCACTTGTTTTCTCCCCAGGTGACCGGGTCTGGCTCCCCACCCTCCGCCTGCCCCTCCGCCTGCCCTGACAGAAGCTGAGCCCATGGTTTGTGTGGACGTTTCAAGTCCTGAGGAGGGTTAATGAGGTAACATACAGTTTACAAACTCCCTGTTGATTACCGCATTAAACCAACCTTTCATATGTCTCTTCTCAGGCCAGTGGTGCCTGGTCCCCACGCTGAGGCTGGACCCTGTGACGCCCCGTCTCCTCCACTGGACATCGAGGGAGGTCCGGCATACTTGCTTCGGGAGAGGCGTCTCCAGTCCCTCCTCGACTGGGAGGGGTACGGCCCAGAGGTTCTGGGTCCCTGCGGTGAACATCCTGGATGTTTTGCTGACCAGGGATTTTCAGACCAACTCATCCCGAGGCCAGTGTCGTCCCGCTGCTGGTGCTGAGCATTGGGTTGGGGGGGGGGTACTGTCACGGATCCCCCCAGTACTGCTGCTTATTCTGTGTACCAGTTCCGGAGGTCTACGTCACCGGCTTTCTAGGCTTCACTGAACGGGATTCATTATCATCAACCCGGACTGTCTTGTCTGATTACACACACCTGGATCCCATTTCCCCTGATTAGTATGTGCCCTCTGTTCCCTCTGCCCTTATCGGTTATTGTTTCCATGTCGGTTGGTGGTGTGAGTACCTATGCATTGGCGCAGCTGTTACGCCACGTGCTTTATATATTGTGTATTACGGGTATCATCCTGTGTCGTTCAATGATGTTTAACCTCGCTATTTTGTTTGGGTACAGCCCCGTGTTTTGTATACGTGTTTGGTTGGGTTATATTAAAAACCCCTATTGTGTATTCCTGTGCCTGTCTCTAAATCCTTTATATCAGCGTGACAGGAGCTAGAGAGTGATGAGCTAGAGAGAGAGGAGCTGGAGAGAGATTAGCTAGAGGAGCTAGAGAGAGAATACTTCTAAAGAGAGAGAAGACATGAAGGGAGAGGAGCTAGATGAGATGGAGGAGTTAGAAGAGAAGGAATAGAGAGAAGCGCTAGCCTCAACCACCCGCCTAACACTTTGCTCCTGTCTACTGACCGTTTACAGAGAGAATCACCTGGACCCCGATTTGCAGAACATTTGGTTAGAACATGTTAGCTATAATCACAGTATGTGACAAAATCTTAATATACTAACAGGGAACAAAAAGGCATGTCAAATGAAAAATATTTGTAAAAATGTGGGGATTTCTCCAGGTGGGGAGATTCTTCTATCCACTTTGCCCTCCACAATAACCCCTCATTCCCACACACCTGTTATTAATCGTTCACCTTGGTTTCCACAATGACCGAATGAGTCAGAATGGCTGTGTTCCCAAATCAACCTACTATACTGAGTGAGTGATAGCACTAACATTCTGGAAAATGACAGAGTATTTTTTATGTCTGCAACATACCAACATCAGAATTGACTCAGTAAAAATCAACAACAGGATTCAAACAGAGATTAAAGAGGAGATGATGATCTCCATTAAATTAATGACATTTAAATGAGCATGATGGGACATGATGTGTATTAATAATCATATAATGCAATATTTACTACTCAGTAATAATCATATAATATTCACTGCTCAGCACAGCAGCACGTCAGACAGACAGCAGTCCCTCTCTCAGTCATGGTTTAGTAATAATCACATAATATTCACTGCTCAGAACAGCAGCACGTCAGACAGACAACAGTCCTCTCTCCCCATGCAGTCCCTCTCTCAGTCACGGTTTAGTAGCAGCACAGTAATCACACCAATCCACATTAGAACCAGGTGCACTGAACCTGGCGCCTGTTAATTTGGCTCAGATGAAAAGGGATGGAGGGACAGGGGGTGGAGGGAGAGGGATGGAGGAACAGGGGGTGGAGGGAGAGGAATGGAGGAACAGGGGGTGGAGGGAGAGGGATGGAGGAACAGGGGGTGGAGGGAGAGGAATGGAGGAACAGGGGGTGGAGGGGTGGAGGGGGGTGGAGGGGAATGGAGGAACAGGGGGTGGAGGGAGAGGGAGGGCGGAACTGGGGGTGGAGGGAGAGGGATGGAGGAACAGGGGGTGGAGGGAGAGGGATGGAGGAACAGGGGGTGGAGGGAGGGGTGGAGGAACAGGGGGTGGAGGGAGAGGGGTGGAGGGAGAGGGGGGTGGAGGGAGAGGGGGTGGAGGGACAGGGGGTGGAGGGAGAGGGGGGGTGGAGGGAGAGGGATGGAGGGACAGGGGGTGGAGGGACAGGGGTGGAGGGAGAGGGATGGAGGGACAGGGGGTGGAGGGACAGGGGGTGGAGGGAGAGGGATGAGGGACAGGGGGTGGAGGGACAGGGGGTGGAAGGGAGAGGGATGGAGGGACAGGGGGTAGAGGGAGAGGGATGGAGGAACAGGGGGTGGAGGGACAGGGGGTGGAGGGAGAGGGATGGAGGGACAGGGGGTAGAGGGAGAGGGATGGAGGAACAGGGGGTGGAGGGAGAGAGGGATGGATGGAGGGACAGGGGGTAGAGGGAGAGGGGGAGGGGGTGGAGGGAGGATGGAGGGACAGGGGGTAGAGGGAGAGGGATGGAGGAACAGGGGGTGGAGGGAGAGGGATGGAGGGACAGGGGGTGGAGGGAGAGGGATGGAGGGAGAGGGATGGAGGAACAGGGGGTGGAGGGAGAGGGATGGAGGAACAGGGGGTGGAGGGAGAGGGATGGAGGGACAGGGGGTGGAGGGAGAGGGATGGAGGAACAGGGGGTGGAGGGAGAGGGATGGAGGAACAGGGGGTGGAGGGAGAGGGATGGAGGGACAGGGGGTGGAGGGAGAGGGATGGAGGGACAGGGGGTGGAGGGAGAGGGATGGAGGGACAGGGGGTGGAGGGAGAGGGATGGAGGGACAGGGGGTGGAGGGAGAGGGATGGAGGGACAGGGGGTGGAGGGAGAGGGATGGAGGAACAGGGGGTGGAGGGAGAGGGATGGAGGAACAGGGGGTGGAGGGAGAGGGATGGAGGAACAGGGGGTGGAGGGAGAGGGCTGGAGGGAGAGGGATGGAGGGAGAGTGATGGAGGGAGAAAGATGGAGGGAGAGGGATAGAGAGACAGTGGTTGGAAGCCAGGGCCAATCAGAGTCACAGTCACCCCTGGAGTAGTTTTTAGGGGTCAAGGGCACCATGGCTCAAGGGCACCATGGCAGGAAATGGCATTACGGTGTTATACAGCACCACTTCCAAATCACAGGGTGGGAACATATTCCCCTGAATGAAACTGAGAAGAAAACCGAGTGTTTGTGTCACCAACAGTAGGGAGAGGGATGGAGGGAGAGGGATGGAGGAACAGGGATGGAGGGAGAGGGGGTGGAGGGAGAGGGATGGAGGGAGAGGGATGGAGGGAGAGGGATGGAGGGAGAGGGGGTGGAGGGAGAGGGGGTGGAGGGAGAGGGATGGAGGGAGAGGGATGGAGGAGGAACAGGGGGTGGAGGGGGTGGGGAGAGGGATGGAGGGAGAGGGATGGAGGAAGAGGGATGGAGGGAGAGGGATGGAGGGAGAGGGATGGAGGGAGAGGGATGGAGGAACAGGGGGTGGAGGGAGAGGGATGGAGGGAGAGGGATGGAGGGAGAGGGATGGAGGAACAGGGATGGAGGAACAGGGGGTGGAGGGAGAGGGAGAGGGGGTGGAGGGAGAGGGATGGAGGGAGAGGGATGGAGGAACAGGGATGGAGGAACAGGGGGTGGAGGGAGAGGGATGGAGGGAGAGGGATGGAGGGAGAGGGATGGAGGAACAGGGGTGGAGGGAGAGGGATGGAGGGAGAGGGATGGAGGAACAGGGATGGAGGGAGAGGGATGGAGGAACAGGGGGTGGAGGGGGTGGGGAGAGGGATGGAGGGAGAGGGATGGAGGAACAGGGGTGGAGGGAGAGGGCTGGAGGGAGAGGGATGGAGGGAGAGGGATGGAGGAACAGGGATGGAGGAACAGGGATGGAGGGAGAGGGATGGAGGGAGAGGGATGGAGGAACAGGGATGGAGGAACAGAGGGGGGGGGTGGAGGGAGAGGGATGGAGGGATGGGAGAGGGATGGAGGGAGAGGGATGGAGGAACAGGGATGGAGGAACAGGGATGGAGGAACAGGGGGTGGAGGGAGAGGGGGTGGAGGGAGAGGGATGGAGGGAGAGGGATGGAGGAACAGGGATGGAGGAACAGGGATGGAGGAACAGGGGGTAGAGGGAGAGGGAGAGGGGGGGTGGAGGGAGAGGGATGGAGGGAGGGATGGGGAGGGGTGGAGGAACAGGGGGTGGAGGGAGAGGGAGAGGGGGTGGACAGGGATGGAGGAACAGGGATGGAGGGGGTGGAGGGAGAGGGATGGATGAAGGGGGTGGAGGGAGAGGGAGAGGGGGTGGAGGGAGAGGAGAGGGATGGAGGGGAGTGGATGGAGGAGAGGGGAGGGGAGGAACAGGGGGTGGAGAGAGAGGGAGAGGGGGTGGAGGGAGAGGGAGAGGGGGTGGAGGGAGAGGGGGTGGAGTGAGAGAGGGGGTGGAGGGAGAGAGGGGGTGGAGGGAGAGGGAGAGGGGGTGGAGGGAGAGGGAGAGGGGGTGGAGGGAGAGGGGGTGGAGGGAGAGAGGGGGGGTGTGAAACCGTGATCCCTTTCTTTTCTCCTCTAATCCAAAACTGTGATCTTCCAGCTGAGTACAGTAGTCAACTTTTCCATCTACTCCACTGTCTGGCCACCATAACTCTGTGAGCTGAGAGAAGGTTTTATTTTATCTATCACAGTGTATCACCGGGTTGGCATGATGGATGGAGCCAGTGGCAGCTCAAGGAAAACAAATCCTCTGACACTTTCTCCCCTGGCGTCAGTGGTGTGTACCGGGGGGAGGAGCAGTAACTGTGGTGTGTACCGGGGGGGGAGCAGTAACTGAAGGACAGGACTCTCAACCCCCCCACCTACCAATACTGCCACCCAGCCTCAGCCAGCCCTGACACCCGTGATAAAACGGCCTTCCTTAACTAAAGTCGTAAAGCAGCCAGCAATAAAACTCAATCTCCTGTAAAATCCAATTAAGTCATTATCTGACTGATTGTATCTTTAATTGAAAACAGAAGTGACAGTAAATTTTTGTGATATATCAGGATCAATCGATAGCGCTGTGCGATCGGGAGAGGTGATTTATAATGTCACAGCCATATAGGTAACTCCACATTATTCTCTGTAAAACCACTGGTGGATGAAATTAAGAGTAAGTGCATTTAATAAAAGACAAGATGGTGTTGTTATTGATAACGACAGACGGGGCCAGAATCAAATGAATGTTTTCATAGCGCCCAGCGAAACAAAATAGAAGTCATTTCATTTTTCTGTTTTATATCTTGCTCCCCTACATACAATCACATTTCAACTCTGTCATCAATAAGTGGTTTATTTCTGTAGAACCTGTAGCGACATAAACTCCAACATTACAAATTACATTTGTTGCTGTTTGATTAAAACTTCACCACAAACAAACACTTTTGTAAGATGTAATTCAAAACAAATCTCCATAAAACAGACCACAAGATACACAGTTCAGTAGTGTTAAACTCACAATCAGACTAACACAGTTCAGTAGTGTTAAACTCACAATCAGACTAACACAGTTCAGTAGTGTTAAACTCACAATCAGACTAACACAGTTCAGTAGTGTTAAACTCACAATCAGACTAACACAGTTCAGTAGTGTTAAACTCACAATCAGACTAACACAGTTCAGTAGTGTTAAACTCACAATCAGACTAACACAGTTCAGTAGTGTTAAACTCACATCAGACTAACACAGTTCAGTAGTGTTAAACTCACAATCAGACTAACACAGTCCAGTAGTGTTAAACTCACAATCAGACTAACACAGTTCAGTAGTGTTAAACTCACATCAGACTAACACAGTTCAGTAGTGTTAAACTCACAATCAAACTAACACAGTTCAGTAGTGTTAAACTCACAATCAAACTAACACAGTTCAGTAGTGTTAAACTCACAATCAGACTAACACAGTTCAGTAGTGTTAAACTCACAATCAAACTAACACAGTTCAGTAGTGTTAAACTCACAATCAGACTAACACAGTTCAGTAGTGTTAAACTCACAATCAGACTAACAGGGTCTACTTTCCTGAATTTCCGCCTGACTGACGTGCCCAAAGCTTGTTACTCAGGCCCAGGATATGCATATAATTGGTAGCATTGGATAGAAGTTTCTAAAACTGTTAAAAAAATGTCTGAGACTATAACAGAATTGATATGACAGGCAAAAATCAGAAGAAAATCCAACCAGATTCTTTAAAAAATATATATATATTTAGCTCCAAGGCTCTTATAATGGGAACCTATTGTTTCTATGTAAATCCATCTCCCAGATTGCTATTCCTATGGCTTCCAATAGATGTCAACAGTCTTTATTCAAGGTGTCAGGGTTGTCTTTTGAAAAACTAACAAGTATTTGGAGTTCTGGTGAGAAGAGCACCGGAACAATATCAGTCTTTCACGCGTGTGACTCTACTAATTTCCCTTTCCTATTGAACATTCTACTGTCCGTATGAAATATTATAGTTTATTTACATTTTTAGAGGATTGGATAGAAACGTCGTTTGACTTGTTTGGACAAAGTATTGGGGTAGCTTTTTGGACTCCTTTGTCTGCATGTTGAAGAAGTGGATTACTGAAATCTAAACTAAACTGTCTTTCAGGGATATAAAGAAGGAGTTTATCTAACAAAACGACCATTCATGTTGTAGCTGGTACCCTTGGGATTGCAAACAGAGGAAGATCTTCAAAAGTAAGTGATTTATTTAATCGCTATTGGTGATTTTGTGAAGCCTGTGCTGGTTGAAAAATATGTTGTGGGGCGCTGTCCTCAGACAATCTCATGGTTTCGCTGTTGTAAATCGGACAACGCAGTTAGAATAACGATAATTTAAGCTTTTAAATGATATCAGATATTTGTATGTTCAGGAATGTTTAATATTACGATTATTTATTTGAATTGCGCGCCCTCCAATTTCACAGGATGTTGTCGGCTGGTGTCCCATTAGCGGGACGCCTATCCCTAAGAAATCAAATCAAATCAACTCTTATTGGTCATATACACATGGTTAGCAGATGTTAATGTGAGTGTAGCGAAATGCTTGTGCTTCTAGTTCCAACTGTGCAGTAATATCTAACAAGTAATCTAACAATTTCACAACAACTGCCTTATACACACAAGTGTAAAGGAATGAATAAGAATATGTACATAGAAATATATGGATGAGCGATGGCCGAACGGCATAGGCAAGATGCAGTAGATGGTATAGAGTACAGTATATACATATGAGATGAGTAATGTAGGGTATGTAAACATTATATAAAGTGGCATTGTTTAAAGTGGCTAGTGATACATTTATTACATCCAATTATTAATTATTAAAGTGGCTAGAGATTTGAGTCAGTTTGTTGGCAGCAGCCACTCAATGTTAGTGATGGCTGTTTAACAGTCTGATGGCCTTGAGATAGAAGCTTTTTTTCAGTCTCTCGGTCCCAGCTTTGATGCACCTGTACTGACATCGCCTTCTGGATGATAGCGGGGTGAACAGGCAGTGGCTCGGGTGGTTGTTGTCCTTGATGATCTTTTTGTCCTTCCTGTAACATCAGGTGGTGTAGGTGTCCTGGAGGGCAGGTAGTTTGCCCCCGGTGATACGATGTGCAGACCTCACTACCCACTGGAGAGCCTCGCGGTTGAGGGCGGTGCAGTTGCCGTACCAGGCGGTGATACAGCACGACAGGATGCTCTTGATTGTGCATCTGTTTGTGAGTGTTTTTAGTGACAAGCCAAGTTTCTTCAGCCTCCTGAGGTTGAGGAGGCGCTGTTGTGCCTTCTTCACGACGCTGCCTGTGTGGGTGGACCAATTCAGTTTGTTCGTGATGTGTACGCAGAACAACTTGAAACTTTCCACCTTCTCCACTACTGTCCCGTCGATGTGGATAGGGGGTGCTCCCTCTGCTGTTTCCTGAAGTCCACAATCATCTCCTTTGTTTTGTTGACGTTGAGTGTGAGGTTATTTTCCTGACACCACACTCCGAGGGCCCTCACCTCCTCCCTGTAGGCCATCTTGTCGTTGTTGGTAATCAATCCTACCACTGTAGTGTCGACTGCAAACTTGATGATTGAGGTGGAGGCGTGCATTGCCACGCAGTCATGGGTGAACAGGGAGTACAGGAGAGGGCTGAGAGCCCACCTGAGGGCGGCCCGTCAGAAAGTCCAGGACCCAGTTGCACAGGGCGTGGTCGAGACCCAGGGTCTGAAGCTTAATGACGAGTTTGGAAGGGAATGTGGTGTTAAATGCTAAGCCGTAATCGATGAACATCATTCTTAGATAGGTATTCCTTCTTACATAGGTAATCCTTCCTAGAAGTTTTTAAACTCACATCAGACTAACAGTATGCAGTAGTGTTAAACTCACATCAGACTAACGGTATGCAGTAGTGTTAAACTCACATCAGACTAACGGTATGCAGTAGTGTTAAACTCACATCAGGTAATCCTTCAGTAGTGTTAAACTCACATCAGACTAACGGTATGCAGTAGTGTTAAACTCACATCAGACTAACGGTATGCAGTAGTGTTCAACTCACATCAGACTAACGGTATGCAGTAGTGTTAAACTCACATCAGACTAACGGTATGCAGTAGTGTTAAACTCACATCAGACTAACGGTATGCAGTAGTGTTCAACTCACATCAGACTAACGGTATGCAGTAGTGTTCAACTCACATCAGACTAACGGTATGCAGTAGTGTTAAACTCACATCAGACTAACGGTATGCAGTAGTGTTCAACTCACATCAGACTAACGGTATGCAGTAGTGTTCAACTCACATCAGACTAACGGTATGCAGTAGTGTTAAACTCACATCAGACTAACGGTATGCAGTAGTGTTAAACTCACATCAGACTAACGGTATGCAGTAGTGTTCAACTCACATCAGACTAACGGTATGCAGTAGTGTTAAACTCACATCAGACTAACGGTATGCAGTAGTGTTAAACTCACATCAGACTAACGGTATGCAGTAGTGTTCAACTCACATAAGACTAACGGTATGCAGTAGTGTTAAACTCACATCAGACTAACGGTATGCAGTAGTGTTAAACTCACATCAGACTAACGGTATGCAGTAGTGTTAAACTCACATCAAACTAACGGTATGCAGTAGTGTTAAACTCACATCAGACTAACGGTATGCAGTAGTGTTAAACTCACATCAGACTAACGGTATGCAGTAGTGTTAAACTCACATCAGACTAACGGTATGCAGTAGTGTTAAACTCACATCAAACTAACGGTATGCAGTAGTGTTAAACTCACATCAGACTAACGGTATGCAGTAGTGTTAAACTCACATCAGACTAACGGTATGCAGTAGTGTTAAACTCACATCAGACTAACGGTATGCAGTAGTGTTAAACTCACATCAGTCTAACGGTATGCAGTAGTGTTAAACTCACATCAGTCTAACGGTATGCAGTAGTATTAAACTCACATCAGACTAACGGTATGCAGTAGTGTTAAACTCACATCAGACTAACGGTATGCAGTAGTGTTAAACTCACAAAGACTTCTACGTACATTGATACAACTCGTCAGCTTCGGTGCACAATGAAAGAAGTTAACAAAACAAAACAATAAATTGTTGTAAGTTTATATGCTCGTTGATATTTTTAAAGCAAAATGTTTTTGTTTTAGGGTCTTGATGTTCTGCTATGAGAGAGTGTGGATGAACATGTTGATAAACTGTTCATAAAATAATCTGTTAGTAAAGAATCTTCCTCCTCAATATTAAAACACATTAAACACTTCCTCCTCAATATTAAAACACATTAAACACTTCCTCCTCACTATTAAAACACACATTAAACACTTCCTCCTCAATATTAAAACACATTAAACACTTCCTCCTCACTATTAAAACACACATTAAACACTTCCTCCTCACTATTAAAACACAGGTTAAACACTTCCTCCTCACTATTAAAACACACATTAAACACTTCCTCCTCTCTATTAAAACACAGATTAAACACTTCCTCCTCAATATTAAAACACATTAAACACTTCCTCCTCTCTATTAAAACACACATTAAACACTTCCTCCTCACTATTAAAACACACATTAAACACTTCCTCCTCAATATTAAAACACATTAAACACTTCCTCCTCTCTATTAAAACACACATTAAATACTTCCTCCTCTCTATTAAAACACAGGTTAAACACTTCCTCCTCACTATTAAAACACACATTAAACACTTCCTCCTCAATATTAAAACACAGATTAAACACTTCCTCCTCTCTATTAAAACACACATTAAACACTTCCTCCTCTCTATTAAAACACACATTAAACACTTCCTCCTCAATATTAAAACACAGATTAAACACTTCCTCCTCAATATTAAAACACACATTAAACACTTCCTCCTCTCTATTAAAACACACATTAAACACTTCCTCCTCTCTATTAAAACACATTAAACACTTCCTCCTCTCTATTAAAACACACATTAAACACTTCCTCCTCACTATTAAAACACATTAAACACTTCCTCCTCTCTATTAAAACACACATTAAACACTTCCTCCTCACTATTAAAACACAGATTAAACACTTCCTCCTCACTATTAAAACACACATTAAACACTCCCTCCTCACTATTAAAACACACATTAAACACTTCCTCCTCACTATTAAAACACACATTAAACACTTCCTCCTCTCTATTAAAACACATTAAACACTTCCTCCTCTCTATTAAAACACATTAAACACATGGCACTGTTTGTTTTATTACCTTCCTCCTCTCTATTAAAACACATTAAACACTTCCTCCTCTCTATTAAAACACATTAAACACATGGCACTGTTTGTTTTATTACCAATTTAAAATGTGAGGTTCCAATTGGGTGATTTTAAAACTCTCACACACTCTGCAATGTGTGGATATCACCTCCTACATACCAGGGTTACAGTGTGTGGATATCACCTCCAACATACCAGGGTTACAGTGTGTGGATATCACCTCCTACATACCAGGGTTACAGTGTGTGGATATCACCTCCTACATACCAGGGTTACAGTGTGTGGACATCACCTCCTACATACCAGGGTTACAGTGTGTGGATATCACCTCCTACATACCAGGGTTACAGTGTGTGGATATCACCTCCTACATACCAGGGTTACAGTGTGTGGACATCACCTCCTACATACCAGGGTTACAGTGTGTGGATATCACCTCCTACATACCAGGGTTACAGTGTGTGGATATCACCTCCTACATACCAGGGTTACAGTGTGTGGACATCACCTCCTACATACCAGGGTTACAGTGTGTGGATATCACCTCCTACATACCAGGGTTACAGTGTGTGGATATCACCTCCTACATACCAGGGTTACAGTGTGTGGACATCACCTCCTACATACCAGGGTTACAGTGTGGATATCACCTCCTACATACCAGGGTTACAGTGTGTGGACATCACCTCCTACATACCAGGGTTACAGTGTGTGGACATCACCTCCTACATACCAGGGTTACAGTGTGTGGATATCACCTCCTACATACCAGGGTTACAGTGTGTGGACATCACCTCCTACATACCAAGGTTACAGTGTGTGGATATCACCTCCTACATACCAGGGTTACAGTGTGCACACAGTCTCATATAGTCTGATATAGACTGACTGATATAGACAGCCTAATATTGACTGATGCAGACTGACTAATGCAGACTGACTAATATAGACTGACTGATATAGACTGATGCATACTGACTGATATAGACTGACTGATATAGACTAATGCAGACTGACTAATATAGACTGACTCATATAGACTGATTGATATAGACGGATATAGACAGATATTGACTAATATAGACTGACTGATATAGACTGATTGATATAGACGGATATAGACAGATATTGACTAATATAGACTGATATAGACTGATTGATATAGACGGATATAGACAGATATTGACTAATATAGACTGATATAGACTGATTGATATAGACGGATATAGACAGATATTGACTAATATAGACTGATATAGACTGATTGATATAGACGGATATAGACAGATATTGACTAATATAGACTGATATAGACTGATTGATATAGACGGATATAGACAGATATTGACTAATATAGACTGATATAGACTGATTGATATAGACGGATATAGACAGATATTGACTGATAAAGACTGATGCAGGATGACTGATAAATCAAATCAAATCAATTTTATTTGTCACATACACATGGTTAGCAGATGTTAATGTGAGTGTAGTGAAATGCTTGTGCTTCTAGTTCCGACAATGCAGTAATAACCAACGAGTAATCTAACTAACAATTCCAAAACTACTACCTTATAAACACAAGTGTAAAGGGATAAAGAATATGTACATAAAGATATATGAATGAGTGATGGTACAGAGCGGCATAGGCAAGATGCAGTAGATGGTATCGAGTACAGTATATACATATGAGATGAGTATGTAAACAAAGTGGCATAGTTAAAGTGGCTAGTGATACATGTATTACATAAAGTAGATGATATAGAGTACAGTATATACGTATGCATATGAGATGAATAATGTAGGGTAAGTAACATTATATAAGGTAGCATTGTTTAGAGTGGCTAGTGATATATTTTACATAAATTCCCATCAATTCCCATTATTAAAGTGGCTGGAGTTGAGTCAGCGTGTTGGCAGCAGCCACTCAATGTTAGTGGTGGCTGTTTAACAGTCTGATGGCCTTGAGATAGAAGCTGTTTTTCAGTCTCTCGGTCCCAGCTTTGATGCACCTGTACTGACCTCACTTTCTGGATGATAGCGGGGTGAACAGGCAGTGGCTCGGGTGGTTGTTGTCCTTGATGATCTTTATGGCCTTCCTGTGACATTGGGTGGTGTAGGTGTCCTGGAGGGCAGGTAGTTTGCCCCCGATGATGCATTGTGCAGACCTCACTACCCTCTGGAGAGCCTTACGGTTGTGGGCGGAGCAGTTGCCGTACCAGGCGGTGATACAGCTTGGCGGAATGATCTCGATTGTGCATCTGTAGAAGTTTGTGAGTGCTTTTGGTGACAAGCCGAATTTCTTTAGCCTCCAGAGGTTGAAGAGGCTCTGCTGCGCCTTCTTCATGATGCTGTCTGTGTGGGTGGATGTGTACACCGAGGAGCTTAAAACTTACTACCCTCTCCACTATTGTCCCATTGATATTGTCCCATCGAACTTGATGATTGAGTTGGAGGCGTGCGCGGCTACGCAGTTGTGGGTGAACAGGGAGTACAGGAGAGGGCTCAGAACGCACCCTTGTGGGGCCCCAGTATTGAGGATCAGCGGGGTGGAGATGTTGTTGCCTACCCTCACCACC
The DNA here is from genome assembly GCF_036934945.1 of Oncorhynchus masou masou. Classification (NCBI taxonomy): domain Eukaryota; kingdom Metazoa; phylum Chordata; class Actinopteri; order Salmoniformes; family Salmonidae; genus Oncorhynchus; species Oncorhynchus masou. The sequence continues at coordinate 257,300 of NC_088236.1, read as the reverse complement.
TGGGGGCAGAGATAATACAGAGATAATGACTGACATACAGTTGAAGTCAGAAGTTTACATACACTCAAGTTGGAGTCATTAAAACTCGTTTTTCAACCACTCCACACATTTCTTGTGAACAACTATAGTACTCGCAAGTCGGTTAGGACATCTACTTTGTGTATGAAACTTTTCCAACAATTGTTTACAGACAGATTATTTCACTTATAGTAAAAGCGTTTGAGGACCTGAGGACTCATGCCAAATAAGTCTCCTGAGGGAGAAAAGGTTTTGTTGTGCCCTCTTCACAACTGTCTTGTGTCCCTGAACCATGTTAGTTTGTTGGTGATGTGGATGCCAAGGAACTTGAAGCTCTCAACCTGCTCCACTACAGTCAAGTCGATGAGGATGGGGGCGTGCTTGGTCCACCTTTTCCTGTAGTCCACAATCATCTCTTCTGTCTTGATCATATTGAGAGAGAGGTTGTTGTCCTGGCACCACACGGTCAGGACTCTAACCTGCGAATAGGCTCATCGATGTCGGTGATCAGGCCTACCACTGTTGTGTCATCGGCAAACTTAATGATGGTGTTGGAGTCGTGCCTGGCAGTGCAGTCATGAGTGAACAGGGAGTAGAGGAGGGGACTGAGCACCCCTGACGGGTGTTGAGGATCAGCATATCGGATGTGTTATTACCTACCCTCACCACCTGGGGGCTTGTCGTCAGGAAGTCCAGGATTCAGTTACAGAGGGAGGTGTTTAGTCCCAGGTTCCTTAACTTAGTGATGAGATTTGAGGGCACTATGGTGTTGAACGCTGAACTGTTGTCAATGATTATCATTCTCACATAGGTGTTCCTTTTGTCCAGGTGTGAAAGGGCAGTGTGGAGTGCAAACAAAGATTGCATCATCTGTGGATCTGTTGGGTCGATATGCAAATTGGAGTGGGTCTAGGGTTTCCGGGATAATAGCGTTGATGTTAGCCATGACCAGCCTTTCAAAGCATGTCATTACCACAGACGCGAGTGCTAAGGGTCGGTAGTCATTTAGGCAGGTTACCTTAGTGTTCATGGGCCCAGGGACTATAGTGGCCTGCTTTAACCTGTTGAAACTATGGGGGCGCTATATCATTTTTGGATAAAAAGACGTGCCCGTTTTAAGCGCAATATTTTGTCACAAAAAGATGCTCGACTATGCATTTAATTGATAGCTTTGGAAAGAAAACACTCTGACGTTTCCAGAACTGCAAAGATATTCTCTGTGCGTGCCCTAGAACGTGAGCTACAGGCAAAACCAAGATGAAACGGCATCCAGGAAATCAGCAGGATTTTTGAGGCTCCGTTTTCCATTGTCTCCTTATATGGCTGTGAATGCGAGAGGAATGAGCCTGCCCTTTCTGTCGTTTCCCCAAGGTGTCTGCAGCATTGTGACGTATTTGTAGGCATATCATTGGAAGATTGACCATAAGAGACCACATTTACCAGGTGTCCGCCCGGTGTCCTGCGCCGAAATTGGTGCGCAAACCTCAGCTACAAGTATTTTTCCATGGAATTCAGAGAAGAAAGCATGCTTCCACGAACGATATATCAATGAAGAGATATGTGAAAAAACACCTTGAGGATTGATTCCAAACAACGTTTGCCATGTTTCGGTCGATATTATGGAGTTAATTCGGAAAAAGTTTGACATTGTTGGTGACTGAATTCTCGGTTCGTTTCGGTAGCCAAATGTGATGTACAAAACGGAGCGATTTCTCCTACACAAAGATTCTTTCAGGAAAAACTGAACATTTGCTATGTAACTGAGAGTCTCCTCATTGAAAACATCCGAAGCTCTTCAAAGGTAAATTATTTTATTTATTTGGTTATCTGGTTTTTGTGTAAATGTTGCGTGCTAAATGCTACTCAAAATGCTAAGCTAGCTTAGCATACTCTTACACAAATTAGTGAATTGCTATGGTTCAAAAGCATATTTTGAAAATCTGAGATGACAGTGTTGTTAACCTCTTACACTTATGGTGGCGCTATTTCATTTTTGGAAGAAAAACGTTCCCGTTTTAAACAAGATATTTTGTCACAAAAAGATGCTCGACTATGCATATAATTGCTACTGTTCGAAAGAAAACACTCTGACGTGTCCAGAAATACAAATATCTTCTCTGTGCGTGCCCTTTAACGTGAGCTTCAGGCAAAACCAAGATGACTTGGCATCCAGGAAATGACAAGGATTTTTGAGGCTCTGTCTTTCATGATCTCCTTATATGGCTGTGAACGCAAGAGGAATGAGTCTGCCCTTTCTGTCGTTTCCCCAAGGTGTCTGCAGCATTGTGACGTATTTGTAGGCAGATCGTTGGAAGATTGACCATAAGAGACCACATTTACCACGTGTCCGCCCGGTGTCCTGCGCCGAAATTGGTGCGCAAAAGTCACCTGCCAGTATTTTTCCATGGGGCACAGAGAGAGAAGCAAGCTTCCATGAACTGCATGTCAATGAAGAGATATGTGAAAAAACACCTTGAGGATTGATTCCAAACAACGTTTGCCATGTTTCGGTCGATATTATGTAGTTAATCCGGAAAAGTTTCACGTTGTAGGTGACTGCATTTTCGGTTCGTTTCGGTAGCCAGGCGCAATGTAGAAAACGGAACGATTTCTCCTACACACAGACGCTTTCAGGAAACACTGCGCATTTGGTATGTGGCTGGTAGTCTCCTCATTGAAAACATCAGAAGCTCTTCAAAGGTAAATGATTTTATTTATTTGGTTATCTGGCTTTTGTGAAAATGTTGCGTGCTACATGCTACACAAAATGCTATGCTAGCTTTGCATACTCTTACACAAATTAGTCAATTTCTATGGTTCAAAAGCATATTTTGAAAATCTGAGATGACAGTGTTGTTAAGAAAAGGCTAAGCTTGAGAGCAAACGCATTATTTTTATTTTATTTGCGATTTTCAGAAATCGTTAACGTTGCGTTATGCTAATGAGCCTGAGGCTGTGTTCACGATCCCGGATTCGGGATGGGGAGTATCAAGAGTTAATTAAACATGTTGGTATTACAGACTCAGACAGGTAGAGGTTGAAAATGTCAATGAAGACACTTGCCAGTTGGTCAATGGATCCTCGGAGTACACATCCGGATAATCTGTCTGGCCCTGCAGCCGTGTTAATGTAGACCTGTTTAAAGGTATAACTCACATCGGCTCTGGAGAGCATCATCACACAGTCGTCCGGAACAGCTGGTGCTCTCATGCATGTTTCAGTGTTGCTTGCCTCGATGCGAGCATAGAAGTTATTTAGCTCGTCTGGTAGGCTCTTGTCACTGGGCAGCTCTCAGCTGTGCTTCCATTTGTAGTCTGTAATAGATTCCAAGCCCTGCCACATCCGACAAGCATCGGAGCCGGTGTAGTAGGATTCTATCTTAGTCCTGTATTGATGCTTTGCCTGTTTGATGCTTCGTCGGAGGGCATAGCGGGATTTCTTATAAGCTTCCGGGTTGGAGTCCCGCTCCTTGAAAGCGGCAGCTCTACCCTTTAGCTAGGTGCGAATGTTACCTGTAATCCATGATTTCTGGTAGAGGTATATACATACAGTCATCGATGCACTTATTGATGAAGCCAGTGACTGTATGTGGTGATATGTAGACTGCTACGAAAACTACAGACAAAAACTCACTGGGTAGACAGTGTGGTCTACAGCTTATCATGAGATACTCCACATCAGGTGAGCAAAACCTCAAGACTTCCTTAGATGCTGTGCACCAGCTGTTGTTTACATATATACTATACATATGCCGCCGCCCCCTGTCGGCAGGTAGCCTTGTGGCTAGAACGTTGGACCAGTAACTGAAAGGTTGCTAGATCGAATCCCCGAGCTGACAAGGTAAAAATCTGTCATTCTGCCACTGAACAAGTCAGTTAACCCACTGTTCCTAGACCTTCATTGTAAATAAGAATTTGTTCTTAATTAGCTGACTTGCCTATTCAAATAAAGGTAAAATAAATATATAAAACAATGTAATTACCAGAGGCTGCTATTCTATCCTGCCTATACAGTGTATAATCTATTAGCTGTATGTTATTAATGTTTTCGTTCAGCCACGACTCAGTGAAACATAAGATAGTACAGTTTTTAATGTCCCGTTGGTAGGATATACGTGCTTTCAGTTTGTCTCATTTATTTTCCAGCGATTGAACGTTGGCTAACATTACTAATGGCAAATGCAGATTAGATTCATCGCCTGATCCTCACAAGGCACCCTGATCTCTTTCCGCAAAGTCTCAGTTTCTGTCTCAAGTGAATGACGGGGTTCAGGGCCTGTTTGGGTGTTCGGAGTATATCCTTCCCGTCCGACTCATTAAAGGAAAACTCTTTGTCCAATTCGAGGTGAATAGCCGCTGTTCTGATGTCCAGAAGCCATTTTCGGTCATGAGAGACGGTAGCAGCAACAGACTGACTGATATGGACTGATATATGTACACTAACTTATATAGATTAACATATAAACTACCTGATATAGACTGACTGATATAGACCGATATAGACTGACTGATGTATGATGATATGGACTAACTGATTTAGACTGACTGGTGTAGACTGATATAGACGGACTAATATAGACCAATACATATTGATTGATAGACTTGTATAGACCGATATAGACTGACTGATATCAACCTATATAGACTGAGATAGATTGACTTATATAGACATACTGCTATAGGCTGATATAGACTGATATGGACCAACTGATATAGACTGACTGAAATAGACTGAGATATACTGATATATTATGACTGATATAGACTGATATAGACTGACTGATATATTTGTATTTATTTATTATGGATCAGTCTATATCAGTCCGTCTATACCAGTCAGTCTATATGACTGTTATAGACTTACTGATGTAGACGGGTATAGACTGACTGATATAGACTGATTGAAATAGACTGATATAGACTGACATAGACTGACTAATATAGACTGAATGAAATAGACTGATATAGACTGACAGACTGACTAATATAGACTGATATAGAATAACTGATTTAGACTGATATAGACTGACTTACGGCATATCTTGTAGGGTATGCATGGGTGTCCGAGCAGACAGCTCGGTACATTCAACATGTCAATACCACTTACAAATACAAGTATTGAGGAAGTCAATCTCTAGACTGAAACAGACATATGTAGAAAGACTGGTATAGACTGACATAGACTGATATATTTGTATTTATTATGGGATCCCCATTAGCAGCGACTACTCTTCCTTGTGTCCAGAAAAATTAATGTGTTTAGACAATTTTCACAACATATTAAGTGCGTACCCTCAGGCATAGGGTATAGGGTATATGTTACCATGTGTGTGTGTGTATAGTGGTGTATGTTACCATGTGTGTGTGTGTATAGGGTATATGTTACCATGTGTGTATAGGGTATATGTTACCATGTGTGTGTGTATAGTGGTGTATGTTACCATGTGTGTGTGTGTATAGGGTATATGTTACCATATGTGTGTGTGTATACGGTATATGTTACCATGTGTGTGTGTGTATAGTGGTGTATGTTACCATGTGTGTGTGTGTATAGTGGTGTATGTTACCATGTGTGTGTGTGTATAGTGGTGTATGTTACCATGTGTGTGTGTGTATAGTGGTGTATGTTACCATGTGTGTGTGTGTATAGTGGTGTATGTTACCATGTGTGTGTGTGTATAGTGGTGTATGTTACCATGTGTGTGTGTGTATAGTGGTGTATGTTACCATGTGTGTGTGTGTATAGTGGTGTATGTTACCATGTGTGTGTGTGTATAGTGGTGTATGTTACCATGTGTGTGTGTGTGTATAACATCCACTGTCCACTAGCACTGTAGAAACTATTACACTCAACTGAACGACTCGATTAGCGTAGTGTCAGCTAGCTACATAGTTGTCTTCGCTGTCTTCGTATCCAAGATAATTGTGCAGTCTAGAGTGTGTAGACTTAGAGTGACTATCTTAATTTACCGAGGTTAGCTAGCCAGCTATTTGTCGTCCTTAACGTAGGAAATGCTGCTAGCTAGCTAGCCAACAGCTAGCCAACCTCTACCGAATTGAACTCCAACTACCCGGTCAACATTCCGCGTCGCTCCACAGGTAGTATCACATTTTTCATTTCACTTCATTACAGTACAACGGTTTGATTTGTTTGATCGTAGCTAGCTAGCTACATAGCCGTCTTTGTATCTAAGACAATTGTGTAGCCTAGAGCGATTTTCTAGGTTAGCTGGCCAGCTATTGTCGTTCTTCTAACGTAGCTAGCCAGCTAGCCCCCGAATAGCAGCACTGTAGTAACTATTACAGTACAACGGTTTGTTTTGTTTGATCGTAGCTAGCTAGCTACATAGCCGTCTTTGTATCTAAGACAATTGTGTAGCCTAGAGCGATTTTCTAGGTTAGCTGGCCAGCTATTGTCGTTCTTCTAACGTAGCTAGCCAGCTAGCCCCCGAATAGCAGCACTGTAGTAACTATTACAGTACAACGGTTTGTTTTGTTTGATCGTAGCTAGCTAGCTACATAGCCGTCTTTGTATCTAAGACAATTGTTTAGCCTAGAGCGATTTTCTAGGTTAGCTACATCGCAGCCACTACCAGCTAGCCTACTCCAGCAGTACTGTATCATTTCAATCATTTTAGTCAATAAGATTCTTGCTACGTAAGCTTAACTTTCTGAACATTCGAGACGTGTAGTCCACTTGTCATTCCAATCTCCTTTGCATTAGCGTAGCCTCTTCTGTACCCTGTCAACTATGTGTCTATCTATCCCTGTTCTCTCCTCTCTGCACAGACCATACAAACGCTCCACACCGCGTGGCCGCGGCCACCCTAATCTGGTGGTCCCAGCGCGCACGACCCACGTGGAGTTCCTGGTCTCCGGTAGCCTCTGGAACTGCCGATCTGCGGCCAACAAGGCAGAGTTCATCTCAGCCTATGCCTCCCTCCAGTCCCTCGACTTCCTGGCACTGACGGAAACATGGATCACCACAGATAACACTGCTACTCCTACTGCTCTCTCTTCGTCCGCCCACGTGTTCTCGCACACCCCGAGAGCTTCTGGTCAGCGGGGTGGTGGCACCGGGATCCTCATCTCTCCCAAGTGGTCATTCTCTCTCTCCCCTTACCCATCTATCTATCGCCTCCTTTGAATTCCATGCTGTCACAGTTACCAGCCCTTTCAAGCTTAACATCCTTATCATTTATCGCCCTCCAGGTTCCCTCGGAGAGTTCATCAATGAGCTTGATGCCTTGATAAGCTCCTTTCCTGAGGACGGCTCACCTCTCACAGTCCTGGGCGACTTTAACCTCCCACGTCTACCTTTGACTCATTCCTCTCTGCCTCCTTCTTTCCACTCCTCTCCTCTTTTGACCTCACCCTCTCACCTTCCCCCCTACTCACAAGGCAGGCAATACGCTCGACCTCATCTTTACTAGATGCTGTTCTTCCACTAACCTCATTGCAACTCCCCTCCAAGTCTCCGACCACTACCTTGTATCCTTTTCCCTCTCGCTCTCATCCAACACTTCCCACACTGCCCCTACTCGGATGGTATCGCGCCGTCCCAACCTTCGCTCTCTCTCCCCCGCTACTCTCTCCTCTTCCATCCTATCATCTCTTCCCTCTGCTCATACCTTCTCCAACCTTTCTCCTGATTCTGCCTCCTCAACCCTCCTCTCTTCCCTTTCTGCATCCTTTGACTCTCTATGTCCCCTATCCTCCAGGCCGGCTCGGTCCTCCTCCCGCTCCGTGGCTCGATGACTCATTGCGAGCTCACAGAACAGAGCTCCGGGCAGCCGAGCGGAAATGGAGGAAAACTCGCCATCCCTGCGGACCTGGCATCCTTTCACTCCCTCCTCTCTACATTTTCCTCCTCTGTCTCTGCTGCTAAAGCCACTTTCTACCACTCTAAATTCCAAGCATCTGCCTCTAACCCTAGGAAGCTCTTTGCCACCTTCTCCTCCCTCCTGAATCCTCCTCCCCCTCCCCCCCTCCTCCCTCTCTGCAGATGACTTCGTCAACCATTTTGAAAAGAAGGTCGACGACATCCGATCCTCGTTTGCTAAGTCAAACGACACCGCTGGTTCTGCTCACACTGCCCTACCCTGTGCTCTGACCTCTTTCTCCCCTCTCTCTCCAGATGAAATCTCGCTTCTTGTGACGGCCGGCCGCCCAACAACCTGCCCGCTTGACCCTATCCCCTCCTCTCTTCTCCAGACCATTTCCGGGGACCTTCTCCCTTACCTCACCTCGCTCATCAACTCATCCCTGACCGCTGGCTACGTCCCTTCCGTCTTCAAGAGAGCGAGAGTTGCACCCCTTCTGAAAAAAACCTACACTCGATCCCTCCGATGTCAACAACTACAGACCAGTATCCCTTCTTTCTTTTCTCTCCAAAACTCTTGAACGTGCCGTCCTTGGCCAGCTCTCCCGCTATCTCTCTCAGAATGACCTTCTTGATCCAAATCAGTCAGGTTTCAAGACTAGTCATTCAACTGAGACTGCTCTTCTCTGTATCACGGAGGCGCTCCGCACTGCTAAAGCTAACTCTCTCTCCTCTGCTCTCATCCTTCTAGACCTATCGGCTGCCTTCGATACTGTGAACCATCAGATCCTCCTCTCCACCCTCTCCGAGTTGGGCATCTCCGGCGCGGCCCACGCTTGATTGCGTCCTACCTGACAGGTCGCTCCTACCAGGTGGCGTGGCGAGAATCTGTCTCCTCGCCACGCGCTCTCACCACTGGTGTCCCCCAGGGCTCTGTTCTAGGCCCTCTCCTATTCTCGCTATACACCAAGTCACTTGGCTCTGTCATAACCTCACATGGTCTCTCCTATCATTGCTACGCAGACGACACACAATTAATCTTCTCCTTTCCCCTTCTGATGACCAGGTGGCGAATCGCATCTCTGCATGTCTGGCAGACATATCAGTGTGGATGACGGATCACCACCTCAAGCTGAACCTCGGCAAGACGGAGCTGCTCTTCCTCCCGGGGAAGGACTGCCCGTTCCATGATCTCGCCATCACGGTTGACAACTCCATTGTGTCCTCCTCCCAGAGCGCTAAGAACCTTGGCGTGATCCTGGACAACACCCTGTCGTTCTCAACCAACATCATGGCGGTGGCCCGTTCCTGTAGGTTCATGCTCTACAACATCCGCAGAGTACGACCCTGCCTCACACAGGAAGCGGCGCAGGTCCTAATCCAGGCACTTGTCATCTCCCGTCTGGATTACTGCAACTCGCTGTTGGCTGGGCTCCTGCCTGTGCCATTAAACCCCTACAACTCATCCAGAACGCCGCAGCCCGTCTGGTCTTCAACCTTCCCAAGTTCTCTCACGTCACCCCGCTCCTCCGCTCTCTCCACTGGCTTCCAGTTGAAGCTCGCATCCGCTACAAGACCATGGTGCTTGCCTACGGAGCTGTGAGGGGAACGGCACCGCAGTACCTCCAGGCTCTGATCAGGCCCTACACCCAAGCAAGGGCACTGCGTTCATCCACCTCTGGCCTGCTCGCCTCCCTACCATTGAGGAAGTACAGTTCCCGCTCAGCCCAGTCAAAACTGTTCGCTGCTCTGGCCCCCCAATGGTGGAACAAACTCCCTCACGACGCCAGGACAGCGGAGTCAATCACCACCTTCCGGAGACACCTGAAACCCCACCTCTTCAAGGAATACCTAGGATAGGATAAGTAATCCTTCTCACCACCCCCCCTTAATGATTTAGATGCACTATTGTAAAGTGGCTGTTCCACTGGATGTCAGAAGGTGAATTCACCAATTTGTAAGTCGCTCTGGATAAGAGCGTCTGCTAAATGACTTAAATGTAAATGTAATGTAAATGTATAGTGGTGTATGTTACCATGTGTGTGTGTGTATAGTGGTGTATGTTACCATGTGTGTGTGTGTGTGTGTGTATAGTGGTGTATGTTACCATGTGTGTGTGTGTGTGTGTATAGTGGTGTATGTTACCATGTGTGTGTGTGTGTGTGTGTGTGTGTATAGGTGGGTCCTGTGTGGCTCAGTCGGTAGAGCATGGCGCTTGCAACGCCAAGCGTCGTGGGTTCGATTCCCGCTGGGACCACCCATATGTATAGTGGTGTATGTTACCGTGTGTGTGTGTATAGTGGTGTATGTTTCCGTGTGTGTGTGTGTATAGTGGTGTATGTTACCGTGTGTGTGTGTGTGTGTGTGTATAGTGGTGTATGTTACCGTGTGTGTGTGTGTGTGTGTATAGTGGTGTATGTTTCCATGTGTGTGTGTGTGTATAGTGGTCTATGTTTCCATGTGTGTGTGTGTATAGTGGTGTATGTTTCCATGTGTGTGTGTATATAGTGGTGTATGTTACCGTGTGTGTGTGTATAGTGGTGTGTGTATATAGTGGTGTATGTTACGGATACAAGTATCCTGTGTGTGTATCCTGTGTGTGTGTTTCTTTTCTCTCCTTCTCCCCTCACAGGTGAAAATCATCACTCCCCAATCAGTCACCAATCCAATCATCAATCAGAAGACACACCTCCTCCTGTTTCCTACCCAATCACAGTTCCTTTCCCTTGGTTTATAAACCCTGTCAGTAGTTTGCTCTGGAGTGCAATCTCTCTGTAAATGCCATGTCTGTAGGGCTCTCTGTGTCACTCTCTCTTTGTGTATTGACCTCTCTTTTGTTTGAGCACCTCCATAGCACTTTGTCATCACCTGTGAGTATTGTTTTTGGTTATGGTGTTTGTTTGCTGGTGGGAAAAGGGGGGACCAAGACAAGTCGCCCATGGGCATACACTACCCGTAGGTAAACTTTGTTAAATACACCAGTTAGAACTGGGCGGACCACCCACTGTATTTTTGGTTAGTTAGCTGTTGTTAAAGTAGGCTAGTCTAGCTTAGGGGTGTTTTTGAATACTTATTGCTTCTTTCCTTGGGTCCAGCTCAGCCCCTTTTCCTGCTCCCCCCATTACCGTGTGTTTTCCAATAAACCCAGAGTTTGACGGTAAATTTCAGTTGTCGTGGTTATTTCGTTCTCACTTCCGCTATTCTAATTTGCATGAGTTATGTCATGGGTCTCGTTACCATCTCCCCTAGACTGTCGGGCCAAAAGGGATTCGTAACAGTTACGTGTGTGTGTGAGTATAGTGGTGTGTGTGTGTGTATGTTACCGTGTGTGTATAGTGGTGTATGTTACCGTGTGTGTATAGTTGTGTGTGTGTGTGTGTATAGTGGTGTATGTTACCGTGTGTGTGTGCATATGTTTGTTGTTTTACAGTCCCCGCTGTTCCATAAAGTGTTTTTTTTCAGATGTTTTTGAAATGAAATTGTAATGCTTGCATGAGTTACTTGATGTGGAATAGATTTCCATGTAGTCATGGCTCTATGTAGTACTGTGGAATAGAGTTCCATGTAGTCATGGCTCTATGTTGTACTGTGCACCTCCCATAGTCTGTTCTGGACTTGGGGACTGAAGAGACCTCTGGTGGCATGTCTTGTGGGGTATGTATGGTTGTCTTGTGGGCAGTTGTGTAAAGTACAAATACTTTACAGTACTACTTAAGTCGTTTTTGGGGCATCTGTACTCTACTTTACTATCTATATTTTTGACTTTTACTTCACTACATTCCTAAAGCAAATTATGTACTTTTTACTCCTTACAATTTCCCTGACACCCAAAAGTACTCGTTATATTTTGAATGCTTAGCAGGATGGGAAAAGTCTAATTCACACACTTATCAAGAGAACTGGAGGACTCACTAAACAGAACATCCCTGGTCATCCCTACTGCCTCTGATCTGGTGGACTCACTAAACAGAGAACATCCCTGGTCATCCTGCATGTAGGACCGGCCTTGTTGGTAGTGCGGTTAAGAAGGTAGGAACTAGGGCCTGTAGGACCTGCCTTGTTGATAGTGCTGTTAAGAAGGTAGGAACTAGGGCCTGTAGGACCTGCCTTGTTGATAGTGCTGTTAAGAAGGTAGACACAAGGGCCTGTAGGACCGGCCTTGTTGATAGTGCTGTTAAGAAGGTAGACACAAGGGCCTGTAGGACCGGCCTTGTTGATAGTGCTGTTAAGAAGGTAGACACAAGGGCCTGTAGGACCGGCCTTGTTGATAGTGCTGTTAAGAAGGTAGACACTAGGACCTGCCTTGTTGATAGTACTGTTAAGAAGGTAGACACTAGGGCCTGTAGGGCTGGCCTTGTTGGTAGTGTTAGAAGGTAGACACTAGGACCTGCCTTGTTAATAGTGCTGTTAAGAAGGTAGAGCAGCACTTTATTATGGACAGACTTCTCCCCATATTAGCTACTGTTGTATCAATATATTTTGACCATTAGTTTAGAATCCAAGGTTACTCTAAGCAGTTTAGTCACCTTAACTTGCTCAATTTCCACATTATTTATTACAAGAGTTAGTTAAAGTTTAGAGGTTTAGTGAAAGATTTGTCCCAAATACAATGCTGTTAGTTTTTGAAATAAACAAACTCTTTATCCACAATATAGCAGGGTGTGTAAAGTCTTAACATACATACACCTTAGCCAAATACATTTAAACTCAGTTTTTCACAATACCTGACATCAGTAAAAATGTCCTGTCTTAAAGACTCCTCTATTCAGACAATAAGCTAGCTACACAGCCTTGTAAAGACTCCAGCCCAATAGTGGTCAAGTTCTTGAGGTTCAAAGACAAGGTAGCTGTTCTGGAAAGAGCAAAGAACTTGAGAAGAACGTATATCTTCCTCAACGAGGACTATCCTGAAGCTGTGCGCCAGAAGAGGAAAGAACTTATGAAGGTTGCCAGGGGACCTTGCGACAGACTCATTGTCCACCTGACCTCCCAGAAGCCTGGAAGGGATGAGCGAGCCTATGGGTTCGTAGCCTCAACCCCGCACACACACACACACACACACACACACACACACACACACACACACACACACACACACACACACACACACACACACACACACACACACAAATTGATTAATGGACTATATATATATTGCTTTGTCAGCTCTTTTCAATATTTTTTACCTTTATTTTACTAGGCAAGTCAGTTAAGAACAAATTCTTATTTTCAATGACGGCCTGGGAACAGTGGGTTAACTGCCTGTTCAGGGGCAGAACGACAGATTTGTACCTTGTCAGCTCAGGGGTTTGAACTCGCAAACTTCCGGTTACTAGTCCAACGCTCTAACCACTAGGCTACCCTGCTGCCCCATTATTATGTCTATCCCTGATAAGCTCCCCAGGAAAGGGCTGAAAATAGCCCATATTAATATATGTAGCCTTAGAAATAAGGTTCATGAAATCAATAACTTGCTAACATCAGATAACATTCATATATTAGCCATTTCTGAGACTCACTTAGATAATTAATTTGATGATACAGCAGTATCAATACAAGGATATAACATCTGTAGAAGAGACAGGAATGCTTATGGGGGAGATGTTGCTGTATATATTCAGAGCCATATACCTGTAAGAAGATATGTCAAGTGTTATTAAAGTGTTGTGGTTGCAGGTTCACTTGGCACATCTAAAACCTTTTCTTTTGGGGTGTTGCTATAGGCCACCAAGTGCTAACAGTCAGTATCTAAATAATATATGTGAAATGCTTGATAGTGTATGTGATGTAAACAGAGGTCTACTTTCTTGGGGACCTGAATATTGACTGGTATTCATCAAGCTGTCTGCTCAAGAGGAAGCTTCTCACTGTAACCAGTGCCTGTAATCTGCTTCAGGTTATTAATCAACCTACCAGGGTGTTTACAAACACTACAGGAACAAGATCATCCACATGTATTGATCACATGTTTACTAATACTGACTGCACAACCCATTGGATGCAGTGATCACAATATAGTGGCTATATACAGGAAAGCCAAAGTTCCAACAGCTGGGCCTAAAATAGTTTATAAGAGATCATACAAAAGATTGTATTGTGACTCTGCGGATGATGTTACAAATATTTGTTGGTCTGTGATTAATGAGGAGCATCCAGATGCTGCACTTGAAGAATTTATGACATTTCTTCTTCCAATTATTGATAAACATGTACCTGTTAAGAAACTGGCTGTTAGAACTGTTACGGATACATGGATTGATGAGTAATTGAAAATTGTATGGCTGAAAGAGATGGGACGAAATGAGTGGCTAATAAGTCTGCCTGCACATCTGACTGGCTGACTTACTGCAAATTGAGAAATGATGTGACTAAACTAACCAAAAGAATAAACTTTATTATGAAGCCAAGATCAACGACATAAAATATGATGGAAAAAACATTGGAGTACTTTAAATGACATTATGGACAGAAAGACATCTCCACGTTTCATCAAATCAGATGGCTTATTCATCACAAAACCATTTGATGTTGCCAATTATTTTAATGATAATTTCATTGGCAAAGTGGTCAAATTTAGGCACGAAACGCCCACAACAAACATTGGGCAATTATATTAATGCATTAAAAAAATAATGAAAGAAAAGCAGAGCAAGTTTGAATTTTGTAAAGTTAGTGTGGGAGAGGTGGAAAATGATTGTTAACGATCAATAATGACAAACCTCCTGGCATTGACAACTTAGATAGAAAGCTAATGAGGATGGTGGCTGACTCTATAGCCCCTCCTACTGAGGATGGTGGCTGACTCTATAGCCACTCCTATCTGTCATATTTTTAATCTGAGCCTAGAGGAAAGTCTTTGTCCTCAGACTTGGAGGGACGCTTTACTGGTTCTAACAGCGGACCTATAATCTTGCTGCCAGCTCTTAGCAAACTGTTGGGAAAAAATGTGTTTGACCAAATACAATGCTATTTCTCTGTAAACAAATGAGACTTTCAGCATGCTTACAGAGAAGGGCACAAATGACTGATGATTGGTTGAAAGAAATGGATAATAAGAAGATTATGGGAGCTGTACTGTTAGATTTCAGTGCAGCCTTTGATATTATTGACCATAACCTGTTGAAACAACTTAAGTGCTATGGCTTTTCAACCTCTACAATATTGTGGATTCAGAGCCATCTATCTAATAGAACTCAAAGGGTTTTCTTTAATGGAAGCTTCTCATGTCAAATATGTCAAGTGTGGTGTACCGCAGGGCAGCTCTCTAGGCCCTCCACTGTTTTCTATTTTTACCAATGACCTGCCACTGGCATTAAACAAAGCAAGTGTGTCCATGTATGCTGATGATTCAACCATATACGCATCAGCAACCACAGCTAATGAAGTCACTGAAACCCTGAAAGAGTTGCAGTCTGTTTTGGAATGGGGTGGCCAATAATAACCTGGTCCTAAACATCACTAAAACTAAAAGTATTGTATTTGGTAAAAATCATTCCTTAAGTTCTAGACCTCAGATGAATCTGGTAATGAATGGTGGAGCTGGTGGTGAACAAGTTGAGGAGATTAAATTACTTGGCGTTACCTTAGATTCTAAACTGTCATGGTCAAAAAATGGATTCAATGATTGTAAGGATGGGGAGAGGTCTAGCCGTAATAAAGAGATCCTCTTTTTGTTTTGACACCACACTCCAAAAAGTTCTGCAGGCTTTAGTTTGGTCTAATCTTGATTGTTGTCCAGTCGTGTGGTCCAGTGCGACTAGGAAAGACCTAGTTAAGCTGCAGCTGGCCCAGAACTGAGCAGCATGTCTTGCTCTTAAATGCAGTCAGAGGGCTGATATAAATACTATGCATGCCACCAGGGTCTTTTCACAGTCCCCATATCCAGAAAAAATTCAAGACAACGTATATTATTATTAATGACTGGAACTTCCTTCCATCTCATATTGCTCAAATGAACCAAAAAATAGATAAAGCCTCGCGGCACAACGCCTCTCCCCCATTGGACCTGGATAGTTTGTGCGTACGCATTGATAAGTAGGCTACGTGTGTCTTTCTAAAATGTATGTAGTTGAGCTGTTCTTGTTCTGTTCTAATGATGTTCTGTGTTATGTCATTCTGTATTATGTCATGTTTTGTGTGGACACCAGGAAGTGAAGCTTCTGCTTTTGCAACAGATAATGGGGATCCTAATAAAATACCAAATAATAACTCCACTCACTACTTGTAGTTGTATAGTCTGTTGGTCATGGCAAGCTGAAAACTAGTCTTTTTTTTCCCAATTTCCGCCTGAATGACGTGCCCAAAGTAAACTGCCTGTTGCTCAGGCTCTGAAACCAGGATATGCATATAATTGGTACCATTGGAAAGAAAACACTTCGAAGGTTGTAGAAATGTTAAAATAATGTAGGAGACTATAACACCATAAATATGGTAGGAGAAAAAAACAAGAATTAAAATGGATTTTTTTGACATTTTTGAATATGGAAATAATTTTTAGCCCCCAGGATGCGATTCCTTCCACAGTCTATGTTCGAGGTTTCAGGCTTGTAACTTCCAAAATGAGTAAGAAGTATGAGTTTTAGTACAGGGACACACTCTTGGAAATCCGTGTTTGGGCACGCGATGAAGACAGGACGCGCCTGCTAATATCGGTTTCCTATTGAACATACTTCTTTCTGTATGAAATATTATAGTTTCATTACATTTTAGGGTACCTGAGGAGTCAATAGAAACGTATTTGGACTTGTTTTAACAAAGTGTAGAGGTAGAATTTTTGATTCCTTTCTCTGCATGTTGAACGAGTGGAACTCAAAACGATGGCACCAAATAAACAGACTTTTGGGATATCAAGAAGGATTTTATCTAACAAAACAACATGTTATAGCTGGGACCATATGGTTAACAAATCAGAGGAAGAGTTTCAAAAAGTAGGTGAATATTTAATCGCTATTTGTGAATTTATGAAACCTGTGCCGGTGGAAAAAATATTTTGATGTGGGACACCGTCCTCAAACAATCGCATGGCATGTTTTCACTGTAATGGCTACTGTAAATCAGACAGTGTAGTTAAATCAACAAGAATTTAAGCTTTCAACCGATATAAGACACTTGTATGTACCTAAATGTTTAATATCCATCATTTTTATAATTATTTATTTGAATTGTGCACCCTCCAGTTTCACCGCCAGAGGGACGCCTTTCCCTAAGATTAATGTTCCATTCATTAGCTAGCTAACTAACTTACTCTCTCACTCAGGTGGCATCGCCATGAAGTGTGCATGAGGGATGCCCTACAATATTACATGTTTCTAAGTAGTGACAATGCTAGGGAGTAGGCAATGTTGAAAAGTAATTGTATTGGTCACACACACATTTTTTTAGCAGATGTTGGTCCTGGAGGGCCGGATGACCCGGTGATGCGTTGGGCAGACCGCACCACCCTCTGGAGAGCATCCTGAGGTTGAAGGAGGTGCTGCTGGCCCTTCAACACACTGTCTGTGTGGGTGAACCATTTCAGATTGTCAGTGATGTGTACGCGAGGCACTTCAATCTTTTCACCTTCTCCACTGCTGTCCCATCAATGTTGATCAGTACGTGTTCTCTCTGCTGTTTCCTGAAGTCCACGATCAGCTCCTTTATTTGGTTGACATTGAGGGAGAGGTTTCCTGGCACCACTCCACCAGGGCTGTCTGAGTACCCTCACCTCCCCCGTCTCGATGTTGTTGGTAATCAGGCCTAATACTGTTGTGTCGTCTGCAAAACTTGATGATTGAGATGGAGGCGTGCATGGCCACGCAGTCATAGGTGAACAGGGAGTACAGGAGGGGCTGAGCACGCAAACTTTGGGGCACCAGTGTTGATGGTCAGCGAGTTGGAGGTGTTGTTCCCTACCTTCACCACCTGGGGGAGGCCCGTCAGGAAGTCCAGGACCCAGTTGCACAGGGTGTGGTTTTAGACCCAAGGCCCTGAGCTTAGTGATGAGCTTGCAGGCACTATGGTGTTGAAGGCTGAGCTGTAGTCAATTAACCTGTTACATCTATGGGGGCGCTATTTCATTATTGGATAAAAAAACGTTTCCGTTTTAAGCACAATATTTTGTCACAAAAAGATGCCCGACTATGCATATAATTGACAGCTTTGGAAAGAGAACACTCTGCAGTTTTGGAAACTTCAAAGATATTGTCTGTGAGTGCCCCAGAACTGATGCAACAGGCGAAACCAAGATGAAACTTCAAACAGGAAATGAGCAGGATTTTTGAGGCTCTGTTTTTCATTGTCTCCTTATATGGCTGTGAATGCTCAAGGAATGAGCCTGCCCGATCTATCGTTTCCCCAAGGTGTCTGCAGTATTGTGACGTATTTGTAGGCATATCATTGGAAGATTGACCATAAGACACTACATTTGCCAGGTGTCCGCCCGGTGTCCTCCGTCGAAATTGGTGCGTCATCTTCAACTGCACGTCTTTTTCCAAGCGATTCACAGGAGAAAGTAGACATTCACGAACGATATATCAATGAAGAGATATGTGAAAAACACCTTGAGGATTGATTCTAAACAGCTTTTGCAGTGTTTCAGTCGATATTATGGAGTTAATTTGGAAAACAGTTCGCCGTTTTGATGACTGAATTTTCGTTTTTTTTTGGTACGCAAACGTGATGTACAAAACGGAGCGATTTCTCCTACACAAAGAATCTTTCAAGAAAAACTGAACATTTGCTATGTAACTGAGAGTCTCCTCATTGAAAACATCCGAAGTTCTTCAAAGGTAAATGATTTTATTTGAATCCCTATCTGGTTTTTGTGCAAATGTTGCCCGCTAAATGCTACGCTAGCTATCAATACTCTTACACAAATGCTTGTTTTGCTATGGTTCAAAAGCATATTTTGAAAATCTGAGATGACAGTGTTAAGAAAAGGCTAAGCTGGAGAGCTAGCACATTCATTTCATTTGCGATTTTCATAAATAGTTAACGTTACGTTATGCTAATGAGCTTGAGGCTATAACTGGATACAGGTTTTTTTCATAGCCAAACGTGAACAAAACGGAGCAATTTGTCCTACACAAATATTTTTTGAAAAACTGAACATTTGCGATCTAACTGAAAGTCTCCTCATTGAAAACATCTGAAGTTCTTCAAAGGTAAATTATTTTATTTGAATGATTTTCTTGTTTTTGTGAAAATGTTGCTGGCTGAATTCTAGGCTTATAGCTATGCTAGCTATCAATACTCTTACAGAAATGCTTGTTTAGCTATGGTTGAAATGCATATTTTGAAAATCTGAGATGACAGTGTTGTTAACAAAAGTCTAAGCTTGAGAGCAAATATATTCATTTCATTTGCGATTTTCATGAATAGTTAACGTTGCGTTATGCTAATGAGCTTGAGGCTATAAATAGGATCCCGGATCCGGGATTGCTCAACGCAAGAAGTTAACAGCGTTCTTACACATCAAATTAAATGTTATTGGTCACATACACGTGTTTAACAGATGTTATTGGTCACATACACGTGGTTAAGATGTTATTGGTCACATACACATGGTTAACAGATGTTATTGGTCATATACACGTGTTTAACAGATGTTATTGGTCACATACACGTGTTTAACAGATGTTATTGGTCACATACACGTGTTTAGCAGATGTTATTGCAGGTGTAGTGAAATGCTTGTGCTTCTAGCTCCAACAGTGCAGTAATATCTAACAAGTAACATTGAACAGTTTCACAACATATACCCAAAATACACATAAATCTAAGTAAGGAATGGATTAAGAATATATACATATAAACTCAGCAAAAAAAATAAATGTCCTCTCTCTGTCAACTGCGTTTATTTTCAGCAAACTTAATTAACATGTGCAAGTGATTGTATGATCATAACAAGATTCTACAACTGAGACAAACTGAACAAGTACCACAGACATGTCTAACAGAAATTTAAAAATGTGTCCCTGAACAAAGGGGGGGGGATCAAAAGTAAGTCCGTATCTAGTGTGGCCACCAGCTGCATTAAGTACTGCAGTGCATCTCCTCCTCATGGACTGCACCAGATTTGTAAGTTCTTGCTGTGAGATGTTACCCCACTCTTCCACCAAGGCACCTGCAAGTTCCTGGACATTTCAGTGGGGAATGGCCCTAGCCCTCATCCTCCGATCCAACAGGTCCCTGACGTGCTCAATGGGATTGAGATCGGGGCTCTTTGCTGGCTATGGCAGAACACTGACATTCCTGTCTTGCTGGAAATCATGCACAGAACGAGCAGTATGGCTGGTGGCATTGTCATGCTGGAGGGTCATGTCAGGATGAGCCTGCAGGAAGGTTACCACATGAGGGAGGAGGATGTCTTCCCTGTAACTCACAGCGTTGAGATTGCCTGCAATGACAACAAGCACAGTCCGATGATACTGTGACACACCGCCCCAGACCATGACGGACCCTACACCTCCAAATTGATCCCGTTCCATAGTACAGGCCTCTGTGTAACGCTCATTCCTTCGACGATAAACGCAAATCCGACTATCACCTCAGGTGAGACAAAACCGCGACTCATCAGTGAAGAGCACTTTTTGTCTGTCCTGTCTGGTCCAGTGACGGTGGGTTTGTACCCATAGGCAACATTGTTGCCGGTAATGTCTGGTGAGGACCTGCCTTACAACAGGCCTACAATCCCTCAGTCCAGCCTCTCTCAGCCTATTGCAGACAGTCTGAGCACTGATGGAGGGATTGTGCGTTCCTGGTGTAACTCGGGCAGTTGTTGTTGCCATCCTGTATCTGTCCCGCAGGGGTTATGTTCAAATGTACCGATCCTGTGCCGGTGTCGCTACACGTGGTCTGCCACTGCGAGGACGATCATTGACCAAGCATGGGAGAGTGTTTAAACCCTTTACAATGAAGATCTGTGAAGTTATTTGGATTTTTCCAAATTATCTTTGAAAGACAGAGTCCTGAAAAAGGGACGTTTATTTTTTTGCTGAGTATGTCAGAGGGGTATTGGACTAAGATAGTGGCATAGTATAGAATACAGTATATTCATATGAGATGGGGGATGCAGTATTTACACACAATTAAAGTGACTAAGATACCATAGAATAGTATAGAGAACAGTTTATATATATATATATATATATATATGAGATGAGTAATGCAAGATACGAAGACATAATTCAAGTGGCTCGTGTTGCATTTCCTTTAAGTGGCCAGTGATTTCTTATCTATGTCTATAGGCAGCCGCCTCTGATGTGCTGGAGATGGCTGTTTAGCAGTCTGATGGCATTGAGATAAAAGCTTTTTCAGTCTCTCGGTCTCTGCTTTGAAGCACCTGTACTGACCTCGCCTTCTGGATGATAGCGGGGTGAACAGGCAGTGGCTCGGGTGGTTGTTGTCCTTGGTGATCTTTTGGCCTTCTTGTAACATCGGGTAGGTGTCCTGGAGGACAGGCTTATTGCCCACGGTATTGGGCAGACTGCACCACCCTTTGGAGAGCCCTGCGGTTGTGGGTGTCCAGTTGCCGTAGGTCTCCTCTTGTCCAGATGGGTCTGTGTGCAGTGCGACGGCAATTGCGTCTTCTGCGTATCTATTGGGGCGGTGTGCAAATTGAAGTGGGTCTAGGTGGAGGTGATATGATCCGTAACTAACCTCTCAAAGCCCTTCATGATGACAGAAGTGAGTGCTAATCAAATCAAATTGTATTCGTCACATGCGCCGAATACAACAGGTGTAGACCTTACAGTGAAATGCTTACTTACAAGCCCCTAACCAACAATGCAGTATAAAAAATGAATAAATAAATAAAAATATGAATAAGCATAAGAAATAAAAGTAACAAGTAATTAAAGAGCAGCAGTAAGATAACAATAGCAAGACTATATACATGGGGCTACCGATACAGAGTCAATGTGGAGGCTATATACAGGGGCTACCGATACAGAGTCAATGTGGAGGCTATATACAGGGGGTACCGGTACAGAGTCAATGTGGAGGCTATATACAGGGGGTACCGGTACAGAGTCAATGTGGAGGCTATATACAGGGGGTACCGGTACAGAGTCAATGTGGAGGCTATATACAGGGGGTACCGGTACAGGGTCAATGTGGAGGCTATATACAGGGGGTACCGGTACAGAGAGTGTGTGGGGGCACTGGTTAGTCGAGGTAATTGAGACTACGGGGCAATAGTCATTTAGTTCAGTTACCTTTGCTTTCTTGGGTACAGTAACAATGGTATACATTTTGAAGCAATTGGGGACAGCAGACTGGGATAGGGAGATATTGAACATGTCCATAAAAAAACTAAATGTAGTTTTGTAATCGACTAAAACAAGCAGACAAGAAAATTGCATTTGAAAAAGGTCAATTATTTGCTGTGAGCCAATGGGGTCACCTAGGTAAGCACAGATTATTTCCCCACAAGCGGTACAGCGACGGTCTATCTAGGACCATGGACACTTTGAAGTAATCCCTATTATGACACTGTTAGACCACTGACCAATCAAAGATCTCCACTGACAGAGGAGCTCTGTGTTTGACACACCAGAAGGGGTCAGCCCTTGGGGGTCAAAGGCTAATTAAACACATTAGCCCCTGTCCTGCTCCGTTATTGTTAACCAATCTGTCCCCAGTGGAGAGGCGTGACCCTGCATCTGTCCGTCTGTTAAATCACCACCCAGACCGTCCCTTCTTGACCTGTCCCTATGCTAAAGTTCCATCTAACCCGTTTAATCCTCAACCCTGGTAATGACCTGTCTGTCTCCTCTCTGATCCACAGAAACATTATAGATAGACATTATGGAATATATACAATATTGAACTGAAGGGCAGATCAATGGCATCATTACCTTTAAACAATAGAGTCATTATAGCTAGACACACCACACAGTGAAATCAAGCAATCAATCACATTTATTTATAAAGTCCTTCTTACATCAGCTGATGTCACAAAGTGCTGTACAGAAACCCAACCTAAAACCCCAAACAGCAAGCGATGCAGGTGTAGAGGCATCACATCAGACGGACGGATGGACAGTGGAATCCATCAGGCAGGACCTCTGGGAGGATGAGATCACTAAACTGTGTTTATCTAAGTCGCTCAACTGTTTCGGAGAGCACAGCACTAAACCTAACCCTTCTGAACCACAAGCACCATCTGTCAAACCTTCAGAAGAGGAGTCAGGATGATTTACAAACATTTAAACAGCAGACAAACTGGTTGAGACGAGAGGAGGAGGCGAGGAAGGGAGGAGGAGAGGAAGGGGGAGGAGAGGAAGGGAGGAGAGAAGGAGAGGAAGAGAAGGGAGAAGAGAGGAGAAGAGTAGAGAGGAGGAGAAAGGAAAAAGAAGGGAGGAGAGAAGAGAAGGGAGTAGAGAAGAGAAGAGACGAGGAGAAGAGAGGACGAGAAGAGAGGAGGAGAAGAGTAGAGGAGGAGGAGAGGACGAGAAGAGGAGAAGAGTAGGGAGAAGACAAGAGAGGAGGAGAAGAGAGGAAAGAATAGAGGGGATAAGACGAGAGGAGGAGAAGAGAGGAGGAGAAGAGTAGAGGAGGAGGAGAGGACGAGAAGAGGAGGAGAAGACAAGAGAGGAGGAGAAGAGAGGAGAGGTTGTGTGAATGTGTGTAATCTCCCCATGCCGCCCCAGGCTAGTAGTTAATAAAGGCTAGTTAGCTGTCAAGGTCCTCTTGATGGAGGTTAAAACAGGCTAGTTAGTTGTCATGGTCCTGTTGAGTTGCATGTAGTACAACACATTACAGCATGAAACCCTGTAGCCTTGTAGCCCTCCAGCCCTGTAGCCCTGTAGCGCTTGTAGCCCTCCAGCCCTGTAGTCTTGTAGCCCTGTAAACTTGTAGCCTTGTAGCCTTGTAGCCCTGCAGTGTATGAACATGCCTGCCTCCCACTATATAAAAGGGTGCCATTTGGGACACATTCTAGGTGTTTATCTGATCCATAGTGAAGATGAAACTGCTGTTTTTTTGTTGTTGTTTTTTACTAGGCAAGTCAGTTAAGAACAAATTCTTATTTTCAATGACGGCCTAGGAACAGTGGGTTAACTGCCTGTTCAGGGGCAGAACGACAGATTTTGTACCTTGTCAGCTCGGGGATTTGAACTTTCAACCTTTCGGTTACTAGTCCAATGCTCTAACCACTAGGCTACACTGCCGCCCCGTTAGAGTGTTAGCACAGACTTGGAGGGAGGACAGACAGTCTAGCACTGCCTGACTGGCCCCTGGAACAGGAGGGTCTGTCTGCCTAACTGGCCCCTGGAACAGGAGGGTCTGTCTGCCTGACTGGCCCCTGGAACAGGAGGGTCTGTCTGCCTGACTGGCCCTGGAACTGGAACTGCCTGACTGGCCCCTGGAACAGGAGGGTCTGTCTGCCTGACTGGCCCCTGGAACAGGAGGGTCTGTCTGCCTGACTGGCCCCTGGAACAGGAGGGTCTGTCTGCCTGACTGGCCCCTGGAACAGGAGGGTCTGTCTGCCTGACTGGCCCCTGGAACAGGAGGGTCTGTCTGCCTGACTGGCCCCTGGAACAGGAGGGTCTGTCTGCCTGACTGGCCCCTGGAACAGGAGGGTCTGTCTGCCTGACTGGCCCCTGGAACAGGAGGGTCTGTCTGCCTGACTGGCCCCTGGAACAGGAGGGTCTGTCTGCCTGACTGGCCCCTGGAACAGGAGGGTCTGTCTGCCTGACTGGCCCCTGGCATTCCCAAGCATTTTGCTACACTTACATTAACATCTGTTAACCATGTGTATGTGACCGTCCAGTTTGATCTTCCTGTGGATCTTCCTGCAGGGGATGTTATTATCAAGGGTCTTATTCTGGTAAAATGATGATCGATGTTTGGTTGCCGTCTGACAAATAAATATTATCTTGGTCTTTTCTCCAAAATCATCTCATCATGTATGGAAGCCTGCGAACACTGTATCTGCGTGTGGGCACATTCGCTATATAACTCCACATCAGTAGAGTTGAAAATGCAATGGAAACTTAAATAAGTTAATTAAATGGGTTATTTTCTGTGCACTACATCATCACACACATGATTTTATCTGCAACACGTCCATTTGATCGAAACATCTCTGGTTTGTTGTTGATTTTTAGAATATTTGCATGAAAATCTGTCACCAATTGGATGGAAAGCCTAGCTTCTGTAGCGGATATTTACTATTCTGAAACAAACAGAACAGACCTTAGTAGCTAGGAGGATTGACATGCTTCAGCGAGAGATTGAGAGAGAGGCTGTCATGCAGAACAGCTCCTGACTTCTTTTTTGGTTGTTAAGAGTTAAGAGGTTAACAAGATTAAATTAGCAAAAAATATACAGGTAATAAAATTGTACAACTGAAGATCAACGCAGGAGTAAAAGATTGACAGAGTGTGAGTTAAAAGAGCAATCTTAATTGTGCTAGCTGGCTAAATTAAAACGTGTCAGTTAGCGTACTGGCTAGCTCCAAATGTTCAGGCTCCCTGCCTCTGCCATTAAACCCCTACAACTCATCCAGAACGCCGCAGCCCGTCTGGTGTTCAACCTTCCCAAGTTCTCTCACGTCACCCCGCTCCTCCGCTCTCTCCACTGGCTTCCAGTTGAAGCTCGCATCCGCTACAAGACCATGGTGCTTGCCTACGGAGCTGTGAGGGGAACGGCACCGCAGTACCTCCAGGCTCTGATCAGGCCCTATACCCAAACAAGGGCACTGCGTTCATCCACCTCTGGCCTGCTCGCCTCCCTACCACTGAGGAAGTACAGTTCCCGCTCAGCCCAGTCAAAACTGTTCACTGCTCTGGCCCCCAATGGTGGAACAAACTCCCTCACGACGCCAGGACAGCGGAGTCAATCACCACCTTCCGGAGACACCTGAAACCCCACCTCTTTAAGGAATACCTAGGATAGGATAAAGTAATCCTTCTCACCCCCCTTAAATGATTTAGATGCACTATTGTAAAGTGACTGTTCCACTGGATGTCATAAGTTGAATTCACCAATTTGTAAGTCGCTCTGGATAAGAGCGTCTGCCAAATGACTTAAATGTAAATGTTTACTTGTGGTAACCATAGCAACATCGCCACTGAGGTAGCAGCAGAGACAGAGACTTTCCCCCCTTTTGAAAATCATTTCCAGCAGAAATCAAATCAGAGAAGGGACGAATCCATTTTAAACACAGAATTCTGAGGGAGAACCCGGAAAATGTGTTTGCCGACTGCTCACACAACAGGACACTACTGCCTGGCATACAGATACTTCTCTGATAGTTCAGTGTGGAAAAATGGAGGGCCTGTTGTCCAGCCCTCTGGCAGTGTCTGCGGGGGTGCCACAGGGTTCAATTCTCGGGCCGACACTTTTCTCTGTATATATCAATGATGTCACTCTTGCTGCTGGTGATTCTCTGATCCACCTCCTACGCAGACGACACCATTCTGTATACTTCTGGCCCTTCTTTGGACACTTAACAAACCTCCAGACGAGCTTCAATGCCATACAACTCTCCTTCCGTGGCCTCCAACTGCTCTTAAATGCAAGTAAAACTAAATGCATGCTCTTCAACTGATCGCTGCTCTCACATACTCGCCCGTCCAGCATCACTACTCTGGACGGTTCTGACTTAGAATATGTGGACAACTACAAATACCTAGGTGTCTGGTTAGACTGTAAACTCTCCTAGACTCACATTAAGCATCTCCAATCCAAAATTAAATCTAGAATCGGCTTCCTATTTCGCAACAAAGCATCCTTCACTCATGCTGCCAAACATACCCTCGTTAAATTGACCATCCTACTGATCCTCGACTTCGCCGATGTCATTTACAAAATAGCCTCCAACACTCTACTCAGACTGCATCCAATTTGTTATGACATTGCCATCCGTTTTGTCACCAAAGCCCCATATACCACCCACCACTGCAACCTGTACACTCTCGTTGGCTGGCCCTCGCTTCATACTCGCCGCCAAACCCACTGGCTCCAGGTCATCTACAAGTCTCTGCTAGGTAAAGCCCCGCCTTATCTCAGCTCACTGGTCACCATAGCAGCACCCACACGTAGCACTTGTTCCAGCAGGTATATCTCACATGGTCACCCCCAAAGCCAATTCTTCCTTTTGGTCACCTTTCCTTCCAGTTCTCTGCTGCCAATGACTGGAACGAACTGCAAAAATCACTGAAGCTGGAGACTCAAATCTCCCTCACTAGCTTTGAGCACTAGCTGTTAGAGCAGCTCACAGATCACTGCACCTGTACATAGCCCATCTGTAAATTGCCCATCCAACTACCTCATCCCCATACTGTATTTATTTATCTTGCTCATTTGCACCCCGGTATCTCTACTCGCACATTCATCTTCTGCACATCTACCATTCCAGTGTTGAATTGCTATCTTGTAATTACTTCGCCACCATGGCCTATTTATTGCCTATCCTACCTCATGTGCACACATTGTATATAGACTTCTTCTACTGTGTTATTGATTGTATGTTTGTTTTACTCCATGTGTAACTCTGTTGTTGTATGTGTCGAACTACTTTGCTTTATCTTGGCCAGGTCGCAATTGTAAATGAGAACTTGTTCTCAACTAGCCTACCTGGTTAAATAAAGGTGAAATAAAAAATAAAATAAGATGCAGGACCCAGCTGAACAAATCTGTCCAGGAGCTTGAGAGAGAGCCTTACCACAGCTCCTGAGGAGGTAAAGGCCACCATGAGGAGAGAGCCTTACCAAAAGTTCTAGAGAAGGTAAAGACCACCATGAGGAGATAGCTTTACAACAGCTCCTGAGGAGGTAATGGCCACCATGAGGAGGGAGCCTTACCACAGATCTTGAGTTAAAGACCACCATGAGGAGAGAGCCTTACCAGAGTTCTGGAGGAGGTAAAGACCACCATGAGGAGAGAGCCTTACCACAGTTCCTGAGGAGGTAATGGCCACCATGAGGAGGGAGCCTTACCACAGCTGCTGAGGAGGTAAAGGCCACCATGAGGAGAGAGCCTTACCAAAGCTCTTGAGTTAAAGACCACCATGAGGAGAGAGCCTTACCAGAGTTCTGGAGGAGGTAAAGACCACCATGAGGAGAGAGCCTTACCACAGCTCCTGAGGAGGTAATGGCCACCATGAGGAGGGAGCCTTACCACAGCTGCTGAGGAGGTAAACGCCACCATGAGGAGAGAGCCTTACCACAGCTCTTGAGTTAAAGACCACCATGAGGAGAGAGCCTTACCAGAGTTCTGGAGGAGGTAAAGACCACCATGAGGAGAGAGCCTTACCACAGCTGCTGAGGAGGTAAAGGCCACCATGAGGAGAGAGCCTTACCAGAGTTCTGGAGGAGGTAAAGACCACCATGAGGAGAGAGCCTTACCACAGTTCTTAAGGAGGTGAAGGCCACCATGAGGAGAGAGCCTTACCACATCTCTTGAGGAGGTGAAGGCCACCATGAGGAGAGAGCCTTACCACAGCCCTTGAGAAGGTGAAGTCCACCATGAGGAGAGAGCCTTACCACAGCTCCTGAGGAGGTGAAAGCCACCATGAGGAGAGAGCCTTACCACAGCTGCTGAGGAGGTAAAGGCC
The DNA here is from genome assembly GCF_036934945.1 of Oncorhynchus masou masou. NCBI lineage: Eukaryota > Metazoa > Chordata > Actinopteri > Salmoniformes > Salmonidae > Oncorhynchus > Oncorhynchus masou. Next base: position 228,919 of record NC_088236.1, on the reverse strand, counting down.
ACCATGAGGAGAGAGCCTTACCAGAGTTCTGGAAGGTAAAGACCACCATGAGGGAGAGCCTTACCACAGCTCTAGAGGAGGTAAAGGCCACAGCTACCACAGCTCTTGAGGAGGTGAAGGCCACCATGAGGAGAGAGCCTTACCACAGCTCCTGAGGAGGTGAAGGCCACCATGAGGAGGGAGCCTTACCACAGCTCCTGAGGAGGTGAAAGCCACCATGAGGAGAGAGCCTTACCACAGCTCCTGAGGAGGTGAAGGCCACCATGAGGAGGGAGCCTTACCACAGCTCCTGAGGAGGTAAAGACCACCATGAGGAGAGAGCCTTACCACAGCTCTTGAGGAGGTAATGGCCACCATGAGCAGAGAGCCTTACCACAGTTCTAGAGGAGGTAAAGGCCTGCCCCAGGCCCACATCCACTCACAGAAAGGAAGGCATCAATCTAGCAGTAAAAAACATCAACTGTATATTCAGGAAAACGGCAAAAGAAGCACAACGGAAATTGATTTTAAACTGGTATGACGCAGATAGTAACATTATCAGGGTGAAAACTTAGAACACAATCAAACCAAAAGAACAGAGACCCAAATAATGGTGCATTCCGCCCTCATTACTGTGAGACTATAAATCTCGATAAATGAACACTCAGAACCAAAAAAGCAGAGTACAACAGCAAGCAACTGACAAGATTTAAGGAGCCCATAAACATAAACAACTTCTGGCTAAATTGGAAAAACCTTAAGTCGAAACTAGAGCAATTGGTGATACAAAATGGTGACATATGGACAACCCATTTTAAAACACTCTGCATCTTAAATTGATAATAACGGACAATCAAAATCCAACTAACTCCCAAATTACTGACCACGGATCCCGCTATCGGGATCTAAATTGACAACATCTGGTGAAGCTGGAACGGTCCAAATTCAAATTTCAAAATTGTAATATAAAACATTCATGAACATACAAGTGTCTTACATCATTAAAAGCTTAACTTCTTGTTAATGAATCTGCGTTATCATATTTAAAAAAGGCTTTATGGCGAAAGCATACAAGATGGCGTAGCAGTCAGACGTCTTGTCGTGTCGTGTCCCTTGTATATATCGTTTTTACATATTTTTCTTCGCATATCTTTTAAAACATTTTGCTAAACCTCAACATCTAAATACTCTCCTGCAACCCGCCTCACCCAATGTAGCGTGAATCTGCTTTTTTTTCTAAAGTATTTATATTTACTTCGGATCCGGAACCCCTCAACTGAAGCTAGCCAGCTAACTACCAGCTATCAGTCAGCAAACCATTGCTACCGGTCTTCAGCTAACCGGTCATCAGCTAACCTTTAGCTCGGAAAGCTCTCGCCAGTTTGAACAACGCAACTCTAACCAGAGCATAACGGACCTATTATTTTTATCCCCGGATTCCCACCGCAAACGGAACATTCTCATCTGGATCTTCACAACTAGCTAACTAGTTAACCGGAACCCCGGATGATTACTCCTGGCTAGCGTTTCCATCCACTTAGCTTGAAGCTAGCCCGGCCACAGCTCCTGTGCTACCACCGAAGCATACTCCTGGGCTACAATATCAGGACCCACGACCGGTCTATCGATGTCACCGCATGAAGAGGCATAAACAGACTTAGCAAGGGGTTATCTGCTTGCTTGCTAATTCGGCCTGCTAACTGCTAGCTTGTTTAGCCCCGGCCTACTAACTGTTAGCTTGTTAGCACAGGCCTACTAACTGTCTGAATCGCCGCGTCCCCAGCCAGCCCAACCACTCACTGGACCCATATCTCTTTTCGATTTTTAATTTGATTATACCTCCCGGTAACCTGCCTCACCCAATGTGATACGGAATCGCTATTATTTTTAATTTTTAGAACACATTCAAGAACCTCCAGAAGCTAACCAGCGACAAGCTTTTTAGTCATTGTTTGTGGCTTTTACCTTCTGCACAGCCAGCCAGTTTTTTTTACCTGGATAATACTCGCCAGTCCAGCTTCCCTGCCCCATCCACTGCTGCCCCCTGGACACTGATCACTTGGCTACATAGCTGATGCATGCTGGACTGTCCATTAATCACGGTACTCCATTCTGCTTGTTTATGTTTTATCTGTCGGCCCCAGCCACACTAAGGCTCTGTGTGTAGTTAATCCGACCCTACCTGCCTAGTCAACGCCATTTTACCTGCTGTTGTTGTGCTAGCTGATTAGCTGTTGTTGTCTCACCTACTGTTCTAGCTCCCAATTCAACACCTGTGATTACTGTATGCCTCGCTGTATGTCTCTCTCAAATGTCAATATGCCTTGTATACTGTTGTTCAGGTTAGTTATCATTGTTTTAGTTTACAATGGAGCCCCTAGTTCCACTCGTCATACCCCTGATACCCCCTTTGTCCCACCTCCCACACATGCGGTGACCTCACTCATTACAACCAGCATGTAAAGAGATACAACCTCTCTCACCATCACCCAGTGCATGGGATTACCTCCGCTGCACCCGCACCCCACCATACCCGTCTGTGCATTATGCCCTGAATATATTCTACCATGCCCAGAAATCTGCTCCTTTTATTCTCTGTCCCCAACGCTCTAGGCGACCCTCATACTACTCCTCCTCTGTTCCGCAGGTAATGTGGAGGTAAACCCAGGCCCTGCATGTCCCCAGGCACCCTCATTTGTTGACTTCTGTGACCGAAAAAGCCTTGGTTTCATGCATGTCAACATCAGAAGCCTCCTCCCTAAGTTTGTTTCACTCATTGCTTTAGCACACTCTGCTAACCCTGATGTCCTTGCCGTGTCTGAATCCTGGCTCAGGAAGGCCACCAAACATTCTGAGATTTCCATACACAACTATAACATTTTCTGTCAAGATAGAACTGCCAAAGGGGGAGGAGTTGCAGTCTACTGCAGAGATAGCCTGCAAAGTAATGTCATACTCCATACCCAAACAGTTCAAACCACTAATCTTAAAAATTACTCTCTCCAGAAATAAGTCTCTCACTGTTGCCGCCTGCTACCGACCCCCCCCCCCAGCTGTGCCCTGGACACCATTTGTGAATTGATCGCCCCCATCTAGCTTCAGAGTTTGTTCTGTTAGGTGACCTAAACTGGGATGTGCTTAACACCCCGGCAGTCCTACAATCTAAGCTAGATGCCCTCAATCTCACACAAATCATCAAGGAACCCACCAGATACAACCCTAAATCTGTAAACAAGGGCACCATCAGACGTCATCCTGACCAACTGGCGCTCCAAATACACCTCCGCCGTCTTCAACCAGGATCTCAGTGATCACTGCCTCATTGCCTGTATCCGCTATGGATCCGCAGTCAAACGACCACCCCTCATCACTGTCAAACGCTCCCTAAAACACTTGTGTGAGCAGGCCTTTCTAATCGACCTGGCCCGGGTATCCTGGAAGGACATTGACCTCATCCCGTCAGTTGAGGATGCCTGGTCATTCTTTTAAAGTAACTTCCTCACCATTTTAGATAAGCATGCTCCTTTCAAAAAATGCAGAACTAAGAACAGATACAGCCCTTGGTTCACTCCAGACCTGACTGCCCTCGACCAGCACAAAAACATCCTGTGGCGAACTGCAATAGCATCGAATAGTCCCCGCGATATGCAACTGTTCAGGGAAGTCAGGAACCAATACACGCAGTCAGTCAGGAAAGCTAAGGCCAGCTTCTTCAGGCAGAAATTTGCATCCTGTAGCTCCAACTCCAAAAAGTTCTGGGACACTGAAGTCGATGGAGAACAAGAGCACCTCCTCCAAGCTGCCCACTGCACTGAGGCTAGGTAACACGGTCACCACCGATAAATCCATGATTATCGAAAACTTCAACAAGCATTTCTCAACGGCTGGCCATGTCTTCCGCCTGGCTACTACAACCTCGGCCAACAGCTCCGCCCCCCCCGCAGCTACTTGCCCAAGCCTCTCCAGGTCTCCTTAACCCAAATCCAGATAGCAGATGTTCTGAAAGAGCTACAAAACCTGGACCCGTACAAATCAGCTGGGCTTGACAATCTGGACCCTCTATTTCTGAAACTTTCCGCCGCCATTGTCGCAACCCCTATTACCAGCCTGTTCAACTTCTCTTTCATATCGTCTGAGATCCCCAAGGATTAGAAAGCTGCCGCAGTCATCCCCCTCTTCAAAGGGGGAGACACCCTGGACCCAAACTGTTACAGACCTATATCCATCCTGCCCTGACTATCTAAGGTCTTCGAAAGCCAAGTCAACTAACAGGTCACTGACCATCTCGATTCACACCGTACCTTCTCCGCTGCGCAATCTGGTTTCCGAGCCGGTCACGGGTGCACCTCAGCCACGCTCAAGGTACTAAACGATATCATAACGGCCATCGATAAAAGACAGTACTGTGCAGCCGTCTTCATCGACCTTGCCAAGGCTTTCGACTCTGTCAATCACCATATTCTTATCGGCACACTCAGTAGCCTTGGTTTTTCTGATGACTGCCTTGCCTGTTTCACCAACTCCTTTGCAGAGAGAGTGCAGTGTGTCAAATCGGAGGGCATGCTGTCCGGTCCCCTGGCAGTCTCTATGGGGGTGCCACAAGGTTCAATTCTCGGGCCGACTCTTTTCTCTGTATATATCAATGATGTTGCTCTTGCTGCAGGCGATTCCCTGATCCACCTCTACGCAGACGACACCATTCTATATACTTCCGGCCCGTCCTTGGACACTGTGCTATCTAACCTCCAAACAAGCTTCAAAGCCATACAACACTCCTTCCGTGGCCTCCAACTGCTCTTAAAGCTAGTAAAACCAAATGCATGCTTTTCAACCGTTCGCTGCCTGCACCTGCACGCCTGACTAGTATCACCACCCTGGATGGTTCCGACCTTGAATATGTGGACATCTATAAGTACCTAGGTGTCTGGCTAGACTGTAAATTCTCCTTCCAGACTCATATCAAACATCTCCAATCGAAAATCAAATCTAGAGTCGGCTTTCTATTCCGCAACAAAGCCTCCTTCACTCACGCCGCCAAACTTACCCTAGTAAAACTGACTATCCTACCAATCCTCGACTTCGGCGACGTCATCTACAAAATAGCTTCCAACACTCTACTCAGCAAACTGGATGCAGTTTATTACAGTGCCATCTGTTTTGTCACTAAAGCACCTTATACCACCCACCACTGCGACTTGTATGCTCTAGATGGCTGGCCCTTGCTACATATTCGTCGCCAGACCCACTGGTTCCAGGTCATCTACAAGTCCATGCTCGGTAAAGCTCCGCCTTATCTCAGTTCACTGGTCATGATGGCAACACCCACCCGTAGCACGCACTCCAGCAGGTGTATCTCACTGATCATCCCTAAAGCCAACACCTCATTTGGCCGCCTTTCGTTCCAGTTCTCTGCTGCCTGTGACTGGAACGAATTGCAAAAATCCCTGAGGTTGGAGAGTTATCTCCCTCATCTTCAAACATCTACTATCGGAGCAGCTAACCGATCGCTGCAGCTGTACATAGTCTATTGGTAAATAGCCCACCCATTTTCACCTACCTCATCCCCATACTGTTTTTATTTATTTACTTTTCTGCTCTTTTGCACACCAATATCTCTACCTGTACATGACCATCTGATCATTTATCACTCCAGTGTTAATCTGCTAAATTGTAATTATCTGCCTACCTCCTCATGCCTTTTGCACACAATGTATATAGACTCTTTTTTTTCTACTGTGTTATTGACTTGTTTATTGTTTACTCCATGTGTAACTCTGTCTGTTCACACTGATATGCTTTATCTTGGCCAGGTCACAGTTGTAAATGAGAACTTGTTCTCAACTAGCCTACCTGGTTAAATAAAGGTGAAATAAATAAAAAATACCATGCGATTATCTGAGGACAGTGCCCCACATCAAAATACTTTTTCAAACCAGCATAGGCGTCACTAAATCCCAAATAGCGATAAGATAAATCACTTACCTTTGAAGATCTTCCTCTGTTTGCGATCCCAAGGGTCCCAGCTACACAATGAATGGTCGTTTTGTTGAAAAAAGTCCTTTATATTCCAAAGATGTCTGTTTAGTCCACTTGTTCAACTTGCATACAAACTAATGCAAAAATGTACCAGTAAAGTTATTCCAAACAAGTCAAACAATGTTTCCAATTAATCCTCAGGTACTCTAATATCGAAATAAATGATCAAATTTAAGACTAAAAATATTATGTTCAATGGGGAAGATAAATAACGAAGAGCACGCACCTCGTTCACAAGCGCAACAAGACTACATTTCTAATGAGACACACCTTGGGAAAAACTACAACTACGTTTTTCAAAGCGCAAGCCTGAAACCCTTTCTAAAGACTGTTGACATCTAGTGGAAGCCATAGGAACCTCAATCTGGGAGGTATTTATTTGTATATCCCATAGACTAGCATTGAAATGGCCTGTGACCTCAACAAAAATATTTCCCGAGTGGATTTTCCTCAGATTTTAGCCTGCCATGTCAGTTATGTTATACACAGACATTATTTTAACAGTTGTAAAAACTTCAGAGTGTTTTCTATCTATGCTACCAATTATATGCACATCCTAGATTCTGGGCCTGAGTAACAGGCAGTTTACATTGGGCACATCATTCATCCGAACTTCAGAACACTGCCCCATAGCCCTAAGAGGTTCTATAAGAAACTTCAGGAACTCAAATTGAAAAAGCATGTGGACCTGATGGCATCCTAAATTAGATGCTCAAATTCACTATTGCACACAGAGACAAATTTGACCCAAACTATTCCAGAGGCATTTTTGTGAACAGTAACCAGGGGAAGGTTTTTTGTAGAATTATAAATGAAACAGTTCTAAACTTCCTGAATAATGTCTTGAGTAAAAGCCATCTTGGATTTATAGCAAAACATCCCACGACAGATCATACTACACACCCTGATAGATAAACATGTTCACCAGATTAAGACCAAAACGCTTGCTTTATCGACTTCCAAAAAGCATTTGGCAATGCGTGGTAAGAAATGCATATAATTCTTTAACCAGGGGCGGGGCCTTCACCAGTGTTGCAATCTGAGCCCTGTACTCTTCAATATTTACATCAAAGAATTGGCCACTATTCTAGAAAAATCCTTCTGGTGTTAGTCTCCACAATTCAGAGGTAAAACGCCTTCTCTTGGCAGATGACCTGTGCCTGCTGTTACCCACAGCACCTGGCCTACAGCAGAGCCTGGACCTGCTAGAGCAGTACTGTCAGACCTGGGCCCTGGTAGTAAACCCCCACAGCACATGGCCTACAGCTGAGCCTGGACCTGCTAGAGCAGTACTGTCAGACCTGGGCCCTGGTAGTAAACCCCCACAGCACATGGCCTACAGCAGAGCCTAGACCTGCTAGAGCAGTACTGTCAGACCTGGGCCCGGGCAGTAAAGACCCACAGCACATGGCCTACAGCAGAGCCTGGACCTGCTAGAGCAGTACTGTCAGACCTGGGCCCTGGTAGTAAACACCCACAGCACATGGCCTACAGCAGAGCCTGGACCTGCTAGAGCAGTACTGTCAGACCTGGGCCCTGGTAGTAAACACCCACAGCACCTGGCCTACAGCAGAGCCTGGACCTGCTAGAGCAGTACTGTCAGACCTGGGCCCTGGTAGTAAACACCCACAGCACCTGGCCTACAGCAGCGCCTGGACCTGCTAGAGCAGTACTGCCAGACCTGGGCCCGGGCAGTAAAGACCCACAGCACATGGCCTATAGCAGCGCCTGGACCAGCTAGAGCAGTACTGCCAGACCTGGGCCCGGGCAGTAAAACCCAAAAAGACTCTCAAAATGATTTTCCAGTGAAGATCCAGATCTCAGGGAATTGGACCAAAGTTCTCAATTGGTACAAAATATATAGAGTACTGCACACACTACAATTACTTTGGTTTAATGATAAGCTCCACCGGACACCTAAGTGAGGAAGTTAGAGACAGCACGCAGAGCATTTGAAGCCATTAAAAAACAAATTCAAATTGAAATAACCATAAAGATTTGGCTAAAACTAATTGAATATGTCATTGAACCAATTGCACTTTATGGCAGCGAGGTGTGGGGTCCACTTGCAAAACAAGATTTCATCCAATGGGACAAACACCCCATTGAAACCCTGCATGCAGAGGTCTGTATGATTCTCCTACATGTCCAGAGGAAAACTACAATCAATGCATGCAGGGCAGAATTAGGCCAATATTCATGTAATAATAAAAACTTTAAAAAGAGCAATTCAGTTTTGTTAACATCTAAAATACAGTGACCCCTTCTCATATAATTACTAAGCCCTGCAACGCGGCAGGGTAGCCTAGTGGTTAGAGCGTTGGACTAGTAACCGAAAGGTTGCAAGTTCGAATCCCGAGCTGACAAGGTACAAATGTGTCGTTCTGCCCCTGAACAGGCAGTTAACCCACTGTTCCTAGGCCGTCATTGAAAATAAGAATTTGTTCTTAACTGACTTGCCTAGTAAAATAAAGGTAACAAAAAAAAATGCTAAGAGCAAAGAAAAGAGTCACCTTATCCAGCTGGGTCTGAGTTCACGAACCTGTTCTACTAACACACTGAAGCCTCAGGACCAGAACATCCAATCAATCAGAATAAACCAAATTATAACTACATTGCTTATTGAGAAACACAAGCACAAAGTAAGATAGTCAGTGAGCACAGCACCAGGACATATACAGGATACTACCCTCCACAACATAACCTCCACTATGTCACCAGGACATATACAGGATACTACCCTCTACAACACTATGTCACCAGGACATATACAGGATACTACCCTCTACAACACTATGTCACCAGGACATATACAGGATACTACCCTCTACAACACTATGTCACCAGGACATATACAGGATACTACCCTCTACAACACTATGTCACCAGGACATATACAGGATACTACCCTCTATAACACTATGTCACCAGGACATATACAGGATACTACCCTCTATAACACTATGTCACCAGGACATATACAGGATACTACCCTCTACAACATAACCTTCACTATGTCACCAGGACATATACAGGATACTACCCTCTACAACATCACTATGTCACCAGGACATATACAGGATACTACCCTCTACAACACTATGTCACCAGGACATATACAGGATACTACCCTCTACAACATAACCTTCACTATGTCACCAGGACATATACAGGATACTACCCTCTACAGGACAACACTATGTCACCAGGACATATACAGGATACTACCCTCCACAACACTATGTCACCAGGACATATACAGGATACTACCCTCTACAACACTATGTCACCAGGACATATACAGGATACTACCCTCTACAACACTATGTCACCAGGACATATACAGGATACTACCCTCTACAACACTATGTCACCAGGACATATACAGGATACTACCCTCTACAACACTATGTCACCAGGACATATACAGGATACTACCCTCCACAACACTATGTCACCAGGACATATACAGGATACTACCCTCTACAACACTATGTCACCAGGACATATACAGGATACTACCCTCTACAACACTATGTCACCAGGACATATCCAGGATACTACCCTCTACAACACTATGTCACCAGGACATATACAGGATACTACCCTCCACAACACTATGTCACCAGGACATATACAGGATACTACCCTCTACAACACTATGTCACCAGGACATATACAGGATACTACCCTCCAACAACTATGTCACCAGGACATATCACTATGTCACCAGGACATATACAGGATACTACCCTTCACTATGTCACCAGGACATATACAGGATACTACCCTCTACAACACTATGTCACCAGGACATATACAGGATACTACCCTCTACAACACTATGTCACCAGGACATATACAGGATACTACCCTCTACAACATAACCTTCACTATGTCACCAGGACATATACAGGATCCTACCCTCTACAACACTATGTCACCAGGACATATACAGGATACTACCCTCTACAACATAACCTTCACTATGTCACCAGGACATATACAGGATACTACCCTCTACAACACTATGTCACCAGGACATATACAGGATACCACCCTCCACAACACTATGTCACCAGGATATATACAGGATACTACCCTCTACAACACAGCCTTCACTATGTCACCAGGACATATACAGGATACTACCCTCTACAACATAACCTTCACTATGTCACCAGGACATATACAGGATACTACCCTCTACAACACTATGTCACCAGGACATATACAGGATACTACCCTCTACAACACTATGTCACCAGGACATATACAGGATACTACCCTCTACAACATAACCTTCACTATGTCACCAGGACATATACAGGATACTACCCTCTACAACATAACCTTCACTATGTCACCAGGACATATACAGGATACTAACCTCCGCTATGTCACCAGGACATATACAGGATACTACCCTCCAGAACACTATGTCACCAGGACATATACAGGATACTACCCTCTACAACACTATGTCACCAGGACATATACAGGATACTACCCTCTACAACACTATGTCACCAGGACATATACAGGTTACTACCCTCTACAACACTATGTCACCAGGATATATACAGGATACTACCCTCTACAACATAACCTTCACTATGTCACCAGGACATATACAGGATACAACCCTCTACAACACTATGTCACCAGGACATATATAGGATACTACCCTCTACAACACTATGTCACCAGAACATATACAGGATACTACCCTTCACTATGTCACCAGGACATATACAGGATACTACCCTCTACAACACTATGTCACCAGGACATATACAGGATACTACCCTCTACAACACTATGTCACCAGGACATATACAGGATACTACCCTCTACAACACTATATCACCAGGACATATACAGGATACTACCCTCTACAACATAACCTTCACTATGTCACCAGGACATATACAGGATACTACCCTCTACAACACTATGTCACCAGGACATATACAGGATACTACCCTCTACAACATAACCTTCACTATGTCACCAGGACATATACAGGATACTACCCACTACAACATAACCTTCACTATGTCACCAGGACATATACAGGATACCACCCTCCACAACATAACCTTCACTATGTCACCAGGACATAGACAGGATACTAACCTCCACTATGTCACCAGGACATATACAGGATACTACCCTCTACAACATAACCTTCACTATGTCACCAGGACATATACAGGATACTACCCTCTACAACACTATGTCACCAGGACATATACAGGATACTACCCTCTACAACACTATGTCACCAGGACATATACAGGATACTACCCTCTACAACACTATGTCACCAGGACATATATAGGATACTACCCTACACAACACTATGTCACCAGGACATATACAGGACACTACCCTCTACAACATAACCTTCACTATGTCACCAGGACATATACTGGATGCTACCCTCCACAATGTCACCAGGACATATACAGGATACTACCCTCTACAACACTATGTCACCAGGACATATACAGGATACTGCCCTCTACAACATAACCTTCACTATGTCACCAGGACATATACAGGATACTACCCTCTACAACACTATGTAACCAGGACATATACAGGATACTACCCTCTACAACACTATGTCACCAGGACATATACAGGATACTACCCTCTACAACACTATGTCACCAGGACATATACAGGATACTACCCTCTACAACACTAAATCACCAGGACATATACAGGATACTACCCTCTACAACACTATATAACCAGGACATATACAGGATACTACCCTCTACAACATAACCTTCACTATGTCACCAGGACATATACAGGATACAACCCTCTACAACACTATGTCACCAGGACATATACAGGATACTACCCTCCACAACACTATGTCACCAGGACATATACAGGATACTACCCTCCACAACACTATGTCACCAGGACATATACAGGTTACTACCCTCTACAACATAACCTTCACTTCAAATCAAAATTCAAAACCTACAACCTGATTTTGGACAGAATTACGGAATCACCTGGAACAACTACCAAGGATTATTTTTAAAAAAGCTATAAAGCTATACAGGAAACACTTTGAAAAACAGAAGAAACCTGGAGCTGAGTGAGTAATGTTTAGTCTGAAGCTATATTTTATTTCCTAAAGCCAAGAAGAAAAATACATTTCATTACTTTTTCAGGACTGAACCCTCAATTAAGGCTGCCAAGCTTGATACAACTTCAATTTGCACTGACGTGTCAAGTGAGAGGTTTCAAAGCCCTTTAGCCCAACAATGGCAGGAGAGTCACACCGTCTACCAAATGGAGAGGCCGTAGAAGCTGCCTCCCGCTGTTCAGAGGTAATTAAAATACAGTACCCTGTGTATGTAAAGAATGATAAGACACGAAAAGATCACAAAATAAAGCTCCTTATGGAAAATCAAGACACACTTTTTTTATAAAAATGGGAACATCAGCAACCTCATCTTGCACTGGCACTGAAGGGAGTGATTGAAAAAGCTTCTTCTACTTTCCCCAACGCACTTTCCCCACGAAAAGACTTCTACCCTGCTACCATACAGCAGGTAAACGCAAGTATTTCCCGTGACTGTGCCTCAAAACCAAAGAAAAAAAATTGTAGACCTCCAAGTCTGGTTTATCCTTGGGAGCAATTTCCAAACGCCTGAAGGTTCCACGTCCATCTGTACAAACAATAGTACGCAAGTATAAACACCATGGGACCACGCAGCCGTCGTACCGCTCAGGTAGGAGACGCGTTCTGTGAGATATAATGTACTTTGGTGCGAAAAGTGCAAATCATTCCCAGAACTACAGCAAAGGACCTTGTGAAGATGCTGGAGGAAACAGGAACAAAAGTATCTATATCCACAGTAAAACGAGTCCTATATCAACATAACCTGAAAGGCCGCTCAGCAAGACAATTTAAAGGCAATGCTACCAAATACTAATTGAGTGTGAACTTCTGACCAACTGGGTTAGTGCTGAAATAAATCATTCTCTCTACTATTATTCAGACATTTCACATTCTTAAAATAAAGTGGTGAATCTAACTGACCTAAAACAGAATTTTTACGAGAATTAAATGTCAGGAATTGTGAAAAACTGAGTTTAAATGTATTTGGCTAAGCTGTATGTAAACCTACGTCACTTGCTTTGGCAGTGTTAACATATGTTTCCCATGCCAATAAAACCCATTGAATTGAGTTGACAGAGAGAGAGAGAGAGATTTAGAGAGAGAGACAAAGAGAGGCAGAGAGCGAGCGAGAGAGACAGAGGCTACACTACTTCCTCTAGATTTATTTCTGTATTCAAATAAAATCTAATCACATTTTATTGGTCACATATTATCATATTTAGCAGATGTTACGAAATGCTTGAGTTCCTAGCTCCAAAACTGCAGTAGTGTGTGTGATGAATGTGTGTGTATGTGCTGAGCGTACGTGCATGTGTGTGTGTGTGTGTGTAATGAGTGTGTCTATTCAACTATTCAGGAAACTTAATCTCTCAGGGAAACAAAGACACAATGACTCTTCAGCAGTGACATGACTCTCTAACATCACTCTGTCCTGAATGACCATCACTCTGTCCTGAGAGACCATCACGCTCTCCTGAATCAACATCACTCTCTAACATCACTCTGTCCTGAATGACCATCACTCTGTCCTGAGAGACCATCACGCTCTCCTGAATCACCATAACTCTCTAACATCACTCTGTCCTGAATCAAATTCACTCCATAATATCACTCTGTCCTGAATGAACATCACTCTGTCCTGAATGACCATCAATCTCTGACATCACTCTGTCCTGAATGAACATCACTCTGTCCTGAATGACCATCAATCTCTGACATCACTCTGTGCTGAATGACCATCACTCTGTCCTGAAACACCATGACTCTCTAACATCACTCAGTCCTGAAACACCATGACTCTCTAACATCACTCTGTCCTGAATGTCCATCACTCTGTCCTGAATGACCATCACTTTCTAACATCACTCTGTCCTGAATGACCATCAATCTCTGACATCACTCTGTCCTGAATGACCATCACTCTGTCCTGAAACACCATGACTCTCTAACATCACTCAGTCCTGAAACACCATGACTCTCTAACATCACTCAGTCCTGAAACACCATGACTCTCTAACATCACTCAGTCCTGAAACACCATGACACTCTAACATCACTCAGTCCTGAAACACCATGACTCTCTAACATCACTCAGTCCTGAAACACCATGACTCTCTAACATCACTCAGTCCTGAAACACCATGACTCTCTAACATCACTCAGTCCTGAAACACCATGACTCTCTAACATCACTCTGTGCTGAATGACCATCACTCTGTCCTGAAACACCATGACTCTCTAACATCACTCAGTCCTGAAACACCATGACTCTCTAACATCACTCTGTGCTGAATGACCATCACTCTGTCCTGAAACACCATGACTCTCTAACATCACTCAGTCCTGAAACACCATGACTCTCTAACATCACTCTGTGCTGAATGACCATCACTCTGTCCTGAAACACCATGACTCTCTAACATCACTCTGTCCTGAATGACCATCACTCTGTCCTGAGAGACCATCACGCTCTGTCCTGAATCAACATCACTCTCTAACATCACTCTGTACTGAATCACCATCACTCTGTCCTGAATGACCATCACTTTCTAACATCACTGTCTCCTGATACACCATCACTCTCTGACAACACTCAGTCCAACACACAGTTGTGTTGTGACGAGGTAAGGGAGAATAACGAAGATAGACCTATTTGGTAAAAGCCAAGTCCATATTATGGCAAGAACAGCTCAAATAACCAAAGATATACCTTCATGTCTTAAAGTAATGATGGACTGTCGTATGTGAAAACAGAACATTTCATAATCTTTGAATTTCATTTCAAGTGCAGTCTCAAAAACCATCAAGTGCTGTGATGAAACTGGCTCTCATGAGGACCACCACAGGAAAGGACGACCCAGAGTTACCTCTGCCGCAAAGGATAAGTTCATTAAGGTTAACTGCACCTCAGATTGCAGCCCAAATAAATGCTTCACAGAGTTCAAGTAACAGATACATCTCAACATCAACTGTTCAGAGACTGTGTGAATCAGGCCTTTATGGTCGAATATCTGCAAAGAAACCAGTACTAAAGGTCACCAATAAGAAGAAGAGGCCGGCTTGGGTCAAGAAACACAAGCAATGGACATTTGAAAAGTGGAAATCTGTCCTTTGGTCTGATGAGTCAAATGAGATTTTTGGTTCCAACCGCCGTGTCTTTGTGAGAAGCAGAGTAGGTGAACGAATGATTTCTACACGTGTGAAGCATGGAGGAGGAGGTGTGATGGTGTGGGGGTGCATTTCTAGTGACACGGTCTGTGATTTACTTAGAATTCAAGGCACACTTAACCAGCATGGCTACCACAGCATTCTACAGCGATACGCCATCCCATCTGGTTTGGGCTTAGTGGGACTATCATTTGTTTTTCAACAGGACAATGACCCTACACACCTGCAGGCCGTGTAAGAGCTATTTGACCAAGAAAGAGAGTGATGGTGCTGCATCAGATGACCTGGTCTCCACATTCAAAGAACTTTAACCCAGTTGAGATGGTTTGGGATGAGTTGGACCGAAGAGCGAAGGAAATGCAGCCAACATGATTTCATAGTTTTGATGTCTTCATTATTCTACAATGTAGGAAATAGTAAAAATAAAGAAAAACCATTGAATGAGTAGGTGTGTCCAAACTGTTGACTGGTACTATGTGATGTTAGTTGTTGGTTATGTGACGTAGGGAGGGGCTGTGTTGTGTAGTCGGCTCCAGGGAGCCACAAGGGTGTTTCAGTGAATACTGGTGACATACTGTGACATGTATGTGGGCTGATAGAGAGGGAGGGATGGAGAGAGAGAGAGAGGGAGGGATGGAGAGAGAGAGAGAGGGATGGATGGAGAGAGAGAGAGAGGGAGGGAGAGAGAGAGAGAGGGGAGGGAGGATGGAGAGAGAGGAGAGGGAGGGATGGAGAGAGAGAGGGATGGATGGAGAGAGAGAGAGAGGGATGGATGGAGAGAGAGAGGGAGGGATGGAGGAGAGAGAGAGGGAGAGGGAGGGATGGAGAGAGAGGGAGGGAGGGATGGAGAGAGGGATGGAGAGAGAGAGAGGGAGGGATGGAGAGAGAGAGGGAGGGATGGAGAGAGAGAGGGATGGAGAGAGAGAGAGATGGAGAGAGAGAGAGAGAGAGAGGGAGGGATGGAGAGAGAGAGGGAGGGAGGGATGGAGAGAGAGGGAGGGAGGGATGGAGAGAGAGAGAGAGAGAGAGAGGGGGAGGGATGGAGAGAGAGAGAGAGAGGGAGGGATGGAGAGAGAGAGGGATGGAGAGAGGGAGGGAGGGATAGAGGGAGAGAGGGAGGAAGACAGGGAGGGAGGGGGGGGAGAGAGAGAGAGAGAGAGAGAGAGAGAGAGAGAGTGAGAGGGAGAGAGGGAGAGAGAGGGAGGGAGGGAGGGGGAGAGAGAGAGAGAGAGAGAGAGAGAGAGAGAGAGAGAGAGAGAGAGTGAGAGAGAGAGAGAGGCATAGAGAGAGGGAGAGAGAGGGAGGGAGGGAGAAAGAAGGAAAGAAAGTCACGGAGGGAGGGCTGTCTCATATAACATTGAGACTAAGACATAACTCAGGAGGGGCAGCTCATCTGGAGTGGCTTCTAGCGGGGTGGGGGGGTGAGGTGTGGGGATGGGGTTGATGGACTGCAGCGCCACTCCTCCTCCCGTCCGGTGGATTTACGGCGTGGGGCTGCTGACGGGCGTGGGGCAGTAAACAGGGCGGCGGGGCATATTTCACAGCGAGCTGGGTTTTATGAAGAACACTGGGGCGGCCCGCCGCGGCCCCGCGTGACGGATGGAGAAAGACGTATGACAAGCTTCATCATTGTTTGTAAATCTTAACTGTTCCCGCTCACTAACTCTGTGGGGGGGGGAGGGGGCATCCTGAAGGTTATTTGGCTGCTTGGTGGGTGTGTGTGTTTGGCCAACTGATTACCTGCTCTGCTGGGGGAAATAAATACCGGGAGCGGGGCAGGGAAGAGCTGTCTCTCTCTTGTTCTCCCTCTCTCACTCTAACACAAACACACGTACACACACCATGTTCACAACCCTTCTAATGTACTCATGTCTCAATACAGAAGGAAAGATCAAATATCTTTATTTTGATATCAAATTCTAACTTCTAACAACATGCCATTCTAAAAAGACAGAGAATATTATTATGGGTCTAGAACACTGAAGTGTCTTTCTTCAACTGAACATAATAGCCACATTACTGTCACATAAGACCATCTAGCCAGTGTCTTCTCACACAACAAGACCCTCTAGCCAGTGTCTTCTCACACAACAAGACCCTCTAGCCAGTGTCTTCTCACACAACCACACCATCTAGCCAGTGTCTTCTCACACAACAAGACCCTCTAGCCAGTGTCTTCTCACACAACAAGACCCTCTAGCCAGCGTTGTCTCACACAACAAGACCCTCTAGCCAGCGTTGTCTCACATAACAAGACCCTCTAGCCGGCGTTGTCTCACACAACAAGACCCTATAGTCAGTGTCTTCTCACACAACAAGACCCTCTAGCCAGCGTTGTCTCACACAACAAGACCCTCTAGCCAGTGTCTTCTCACACAACAAGACCCTCTAGCCAGCATTGTCTCACACAACAAGACCCTCTAGCCAGTGTCTTCTCACACAACAAGACCCTCTAGCCAGCGTTGTCTCACACAACAAGACCCTCTAGCCAGCGTTGTCTCACACAACAAGACCCTCTAGCCAGCGTTGTCTCACACAACAAGACCCTCTAGCCAGCGTTGTCTCACACAACAAGACCCTCTAGCCAGTGTCTTCTCACACAACAAGACCCTCTAGCCAGCGTTGTCTCACACAACAAGACCCTCTAGCCAGTGTCTTCTCACACAGCAAGACCCTCTAGCCAGTGTTGTCTCACACAACAAGACCCTCTAGCCAGTGTCTTCTCACACAACAAGACCCTCTAGCCAGTGTCTTCTCACACAACAAGACCCTCTAGCCAGTGTCTTCTCACACAACAAGACCCTCTAGCCAGTGTCTTCTCACACAACAAGACCCTCTAGCCAGCGTCGTCTCACATAACAAGACCCTCTAGCCAGCGTTGTCTCACATAACAAGACCCTCTAGCAAGCGTTGTCTCACATAACAAGACCCTCTAGACAGCGTTGTCTCACACAACAAGACCCTCTAGCCAGCGTTGTCTCACACAACAAGACCCTCTAGCCAGCGTTGTCTCACACAACAAGACCCTCTAGCCAGCGTTGTCTCACATAACAAGAAGCCCTAGCCAGCGTCTTCTTACTTAACAAGACCCTCTAGCAAGCGTATTCTCACATAACAAGACCCTCTAGGCAGCATCTTCTCACATAACAAGAGTCTTTAGCCAGCGTCTTCTCACATAACAAGACCCTGTAGCCAGCGTCTTCTCACATAATACCCTCTAGCCAGAGTCTCTTATATAACAAGACCGTCTTGCCAGCGTCTTCTCACATAACAAGACCCTCTAACCAGCGTCTTCTCACATAACAAGACCCTCTAACCAGCGTCTTCTCACATAACAAGACCCTCTAGCCAGCGTCTTCTCACATAATACCCTCTAGCCAGAGTCTCTTATATAACAAGACCCTCTTGCCAGCATCTTCTCACATAACAAGACCCTCTTGCCAGCATCTTCTCACATAACAAGACTCTCAAGCCAGCATCTTCTCACATAACAAAAGTCTTCATTCAGAGTCTTCATTCTACTATTCTACAGTGACTCGGGTCTATAAAAAAGTGTTCAGATGAAGCAGATGCTAAACTACAGGACTGTTTTGCTAGAATAGACTGGAGCATGTTCCGGGATTGAAGAGGACACCACATCAGTCACTGGCTTTATCAATAAGTGCATCGAGGATGTCGTCCCCACAGCGACTGTACTTACATACCCCAACCAGAAGCCATGGATTACAGGCAACATTTGCTCTGAGCTAAAGGGTAGAACGGCCAATTTAAAGATGCGGGACTCTAACCCAGAACCATCAAACAGGCAAAGCATCAATACAGGGCTAAGATTGAATCACACCACATCGGCTCCGACGCTCGTCTTATGTGGCAGGGCTTGCAAACTATTACAGACTACAAAGGGAAGCACAGCCTTGAGCTGCCCAGAGACACGAGCCTACCAGATGAGCTAAATCACTTCCATGCTCGCTTCGAGGCAAGCAACACTAAGGCGCGCATGAGAGCATCAGCTGTTCCAGGCAACTGTATGATCACGCTCTCTGCAGCCGAATTGAGTAAGACCTTTAAGCAGGTCAACATACACAAGGCTGCGGGGCCAGACGGATTGCCAGGACTTGTGCTCCAGGCATGTGCTGACCAACTGGCAGGTGTCTTCACTGACATTTTCAACATGTCCCTGATTAAGTCTGTAATACCAACATGTTTCAAGCAGAACACCATCGTCCCTGTGCCCAAGAACACAAAGGCAACCTGCCTAAATGACAACAGAACCGTAGCACTCACGTCTGTAGCCATGAAGTGTTTTGAAAGGTTGGTAATGGCTCACATCAACACCATTATCCCAGAAACCATAGACCCACTCCAATTTGCATACCGCCCAAACAGATCCACAGATGATGCAATCTCTATTGCACTCCACACTGCCCTTTCCCACCTGGACAAAAGGAATACTTGCGTGAGAATGCATATTCATTGACCACAGCTCAGCGTTTAACACCATAGTACCCTCAAAGGTCATCACTAAGCTAAGGATCCTGGGACTCTCTGCAACTAGATCTTGGACTTTCTGACGGGCCGCCCCCAGGTGGTGAGGGTAGGCAGCAACACATCTGCCACGCTGATCCTCAACACTGGATCTCCCCTGGGGTACGTGGTTAGTCCCCTCCTGTACTCTCTGTTCACCCACGACTGCATGACCAGGCACGACTCCAACGCCATCATTAAGTTTGCAGACGACACAACAGTGGAAGGCCTGATCACCGACAACGATGAGACAGCCTATAGGGAGGAAGTCAGAGACCTGGCCGGGTGGTGCCAGAATAACAACCTCTCCCTGAACGTAACCAAGGCTAATGAGATCAAATCAAATCAAATGTATTTATATAGCCCATCGTACATCAGCTGATATCTCAAAGTGCTGTACAGAAACCCAGCCAAAAACACCAAACAGCAAGCAATGCAGGTGTAGAAGCACGGTGGTTAGGAAATGCTCCCTAGAAAGACCAAAACCTAGGAAGAAACCTAGAGAGGAACCAGGCTATGTGGGGTGGCCAGTCCTCTTCTGGCTGTGCCGGGTAGAGATTATAACAGAACATGGCCAAGATGTTCAAATGTTCATAAATGACCAGCATGGTCGAATAATAATAAGGCAGAACAGTTGAAACTGGAGCAGCAGCACGGCCTAGTTGGACTGGGGACAGCAAGGAGTCATCATGTCAGGTAGTCCTGGGGCATGGTCCGAGGGCTCAGGTCCTCCGAGAGAGAGAGAAGGAGAGAATTAGAGAATGCACACTTAGATTCACACAGGACACCGAATTGGACAGGAGAAGTACTCCAGATATAACAAACTGACCCCAGCCCACCGACACATAAACCACTGCAGTATAAATACTGGAGGCTGAGACAGGAGGGGTCAGGAGACACTGTGGCCCCATCCGAGGACACCCCCGGACAGGGCCAAACAGGAAGGATATAACCCCACCCACTTTGCCAAAGCACAGCCCCCACACCACTAGAGGGATATCTTCAACCACCAACTTACCATCCTAAGACAAAGCTGAGTATAGCCCGCAAAGATCTCCGCCATGGCACAAAGCAAGGGGGAGCGCCAACCCAGACAGGATGACCACATCAGTGAATCATCCCACTCAGGTGACGCACCCCTTCCAGGGACGGCATGAGAGAGCCCCAGTAAGCCAGTGACTCAGTCCCTGTAATAGGGTTAGAGGCAGAGAATCCCAGTGGAAAGAAGGGAACCGGCCAGGCAGAGACAGCAAGGGTGGTTCGTTGCCCCAGAGCCCACTGAAGAGATGAGTCTTCAGTAAAGACTTAAAGGTTGAGACCGAGTTTGTGTCTCTGACATGGGTAGGCAGACCGTTCCATAAAAATGGAGCTCTATAGGAGAAAGCCCTGCCTCCAGCTGTTTGTTTAGAAATTCTAGGGACAATTAGGAGGCCTGCGTCTTGTGACCGTAGCGTACGTGTAGGTATGTACGGCAGGACCAAATCAGAGAGATAGGTAGGAGCAAGCCCATGTAATGCTTTGTAGGTTAGCAGTAAAACCTTGAAATCAGCCATTGCTTTGACAGGAAGCCAGTGTAGGGAGGCTAGCACTGGAGTAATATGATCACATTTTTTGGTTCTAGTCAGGATTCTAGCAGCCGTATTTAGCACTAACTGAAGTTTATCTAGTGCTTTATCCGGGTAGCCGGAAAGTAGAGCATTGCAGTAGTCTAACCTAGAAGAGACAAAAGCATGGATTCATTTTTCTGCATCATTTTTGGACAGAAGGTTTCTGATTTTTGCAATGTTACGTAGATGGAAAAAAGCTGTCCTTGAAATGGTCTTGATATGTTCTTCAAAAGAGAGATCAGGGTCCAGAGTAACACTGAGGTCCTTCACAGTTTTATTTGAGACGACTGTACAACCATTAAGATTAATTGTCAGATTCAACAGAAGATCTCTTTGTTTCTTGGGACCTAGAACAAGCATCTCTGTTTTGTCCGAGTTTAAAAGTAGAAAGTTTGCAGCCATCCACTTCCTTATGTCTGAAACACATGCTTCTAGCAAGGTCAATTTTGGGGCTTCACCATGTTTCATTGATATGTACAGCTGTGTGTCATCCGCATAGCAGTGAAAGTTAACATTATGTTTTCGAATAACATCCCCAAGAGGTAAAATAGATAGTGAAAACAATAGTGGTCCTAAAACGGAATGATTGTGGACTACAGGAAAAGGTGGACAGAGCACGCCCCTATTCTCATCGACGGGGTTGTAGTGGAGCAGGTTGAGAGCTTCAAGTTCCTTGGTGTCCACATCAACAACATACTAGAATGGTCCAAACACACCAAGACAGTCGTGAAGAGGGCATGACATAGCCTATTCCCCCTCAAGAAACTAAAAAGATTTGTCATGGGTCCTTAGAACCTCAAAAGGTTATACAGCTGCAACATTGAGAGCATCCTGACTGGTTGCATCATCGCCTGGTACGGCAATTGCTCGGCCTCTGACCGCAAGGCACTACAGAGGGTAGTGCATACGGCCCAGTACATCACTGGGGCTAAGCTTCCTGCCATCTTGGACCTGTACACCAGGCAGTGTCAGAGGAAGGCCCCATTCACCCCAGTCATAGACTGTTCACTCTGCTACCACATGGCAAGTGGTACCGGAGTGCCAAGTCTAGGACCAAAAGGATTCTCAACAGTTTTTACCCCCAAGCCATAAGACTCCTGAACATCTAATCAAATGGCTTCCCAGACTATTTGCATTGTGTGCCTCCCCCTCTTTCTACGCTGCTGTGACTCTTTGTTTATCATATATGCATAGTAACTTTAACATTCATACATACTACCTCAATTGTGCCGACCAACCAGTGCCCCCGCACATTGGCTAACCGGGCTATCTGCATTGTGTCCCACCACCCACCACCCCCTCTCTTTACGCTACTGCTACTCTCTGTTCATCATATATGCATAGTCACTTTAACCATATCTACATGTACATAGTACCTCAATCAGCCTGACTAACCGGTGTCTGTATGTAGCCTCGCTACTTTTATAGCCTCTCTACTGTATATAGCCTGTCTTTTTACTGTTGTTTAATTTATTTACCTATTGTCCACCTAATACCTTTTTTGCACTATTGGTTACAGCCTGTAAGTAAGCATTTCACCTGTTGTATTCAGCGCACTTGACAAATAACTTTGATTTGATTTAATTTGGAATACATGTCCATTCTCTGTCTCCCTGTGACAATCCCTTTGCCAGCTAGGTGGAATGTCGAGGGTCAGGGGAGTGCCAGCTAGGTGGAGTGCCAGCTAGGTGGAATGTCGAGGGTCAAGGGGAGTGCCAGCTAGGTGGAATGTCGAGGGTCAGGGGAGTGCCAGCTAGGTGGAATGTCGAGGGTCAGGGGAGTGCCAGCTAGGTGGAATGTCGAGGGTCAGGGGGATTGCCAGCTTGGGGGAGGCATTGTGTTCCTGGTGTTCTGGGGGTTAGATATGGCACAGAACAAAGCCCATGGCACAGTGCCCTTCCTGGGAACAGACAGAGGGGAGACACAGCAGCAGTTGCTGACAGACACAGCAGCCTGTTGATTGGGGAGGAAGAAGAAAGAGGAGGAAGAAAGGAGATAACAAGTTCTCTAGACCTGTTTAAAATACCAGGCCTACAGACTACAGCACTCTCCCTCCTTACAGACCAAATCCAAAACAGCATGGTTATACCACCTCTATCTAAGAGGAGGCACCAGGGACACCACCCAGCCTGGTATTATACCACCTCTATCTAAGAGGAGGCACCAGGACACCACCCAGCCTGGTATTATACTACCTCTATCTAAGAGGAGGCACCAGGGACACCACCCAGCCTGGTATTATACCACCTCTATCTAAGAGGAGGCACCAGGGACACCACCCAGCCTGGTATTATACCACCTCTATCTAAGAGGAGGCACCAGGGACACCACCCAGCCTGGTATTATACCACCTCTATCTAAGAGGAGGCACCAGGGACACCACCCGGCCTGGTATTAAACCACCTCTATCTAAGAGGAGGCACCAGGGACACCACCCAGCCTGGTATTATACCACCTCTATCTAAGAGGAGGCACCAGGGACACCACCCAGCCTGGTATTATACCACCTCTAACTAAGAGGAGGCACCAGGGACACCACCCAGCCTGGTATTATACCACCTCTATCTAAGAGGAAGCACCAGGGACACCACCCAGCCTGGTATTATACCACCTCTATCTAAGAGGAGGCACCAGGACACCACCCAGCCTGGTATTATACCACCTCTATCTAAGAGGAGGCACCAGGGACACCACCCAGCCTGGTATTATACCACACCTAACTAAGAGGAGGCACCAGGGACACCACCCAGCCTGGTATTATACCACCTCTATCTAAGAGGAAGCACCAGGGACACCACCCAGCCTGGTATTATACCACCTCTAACTAAGAGGAGGCACCAGGACACCACCCAGCCTGGTATTATACCACCTCTATCTAAGAGGAGGCACCAGGGACACCACCCAGCCTGGTATTATACCACCTCTATCTAAGAGGAGGCACCAGGACACCACCAAGCCTGGTATTATACCACCTCTATCTAAGAGGAGGCACCAGGGACACCACCCATTCTGGTATTATACCACCTCTATCTAAGAGGAAGCACCAGGGACACCACCCAGCCTGGTATTATACCACCTCTATCTAAGAGGAGGCACCAGGACACCACCCAGCCTGGTATTATACCACCTCTATCTAAGAGGAGGCACCAGGGACACCACCCAGCCTGGTATTATACCACCTCTATCTAAGAGGAGGCACCAGGACACCACCCAGCCTGGTATTAAACCACCTCTATCTAAGAGGAGGCACCAGGACACCACCCAGCCTGGTATTAAACCACCTCTATCTAAGAGGAGGCACCAGGACACCACCCAGCCTGGTATTATACCACCTCTAACTAAGAGGAGGCACCAGGGACACCACCCAGCCTGGTATTATACCACCTCTATCTAAGAGGAGGCACCAGGACACCACCCAGCCTGGTATTATACCAACTCTAACTAAGAGGAGGCACCAGGGACACCACCCAGCCTGGTATTATACCACCTCTATCTAAGAGGAAGCACCAGGGACACCACCCAGCCTGGTATTATACCACCTCTAACTAAGAGGAGGCACCAGGACACCACCCAGCCTGGTATTATACCACCTCTAACTAAGAGGAGGCACCAGGGACACCACCCAGCCTGGTATTATACCACCTCTAACTAAGAGGAGGCACCAGGACACCACCCAGCCTGGTATTATACCACCTCTAACTAAGAGGAGGCACCAGGACACCACCCAGCCTGGTATTATACCACCTCTAACTAAGAGGAGGCACCAGGACACCACCCAGCCTGGTATTATACCACCTCTAACTAAGAGGAGGCACCAGGACACCACCCAGCCTGGTATTATACCACCTCTAACTAAGAGGAGGCACCAGGACACCACCCAGCCTGGTATTATACCAACTCTAACTAAGAGGAGGCACCAGGGACACCACCCAGCCTGGTATTATACCACCTCTATCTAAGAGGAGGCACCAGGGACACCACCCAGCCTGGTATTATACCACCTCTATCTAAGAGGAGGCACCAGGACACCACCCAGCCTGGTATTATACCACCTCTAACTAAGAGGAGGCACCAGGACACCACCCAGCCTGGTATAATACCACCTCTATCTAAGAGGAGGCCCCAGGGACACCACCCAGCCTGGTATTATACCACCTCTATCTAAGAGGAGGCTCCAGGACACCACCCAGCCTGGTATTGTACCACCTCTAACTAAGAGGAGGCACCAGGACACCACCCAGCCTGGTATTATACCACCTCTAACTAAGAGGAGGCACCAGGGACACCACCCAGCCTGGTATTATACCACCTCTAACTAAGAGGAGGCACCAGGGACACCACCCAGCCTGGTATTATACCACCTCTATCTAAGAGGAGGCACCAGGGACACCACCCAGCCTGGTATTATACCACCTCTAACTAAGAGGAGGCACCAGGACACCACCCAGCCTGGTATTATACCACCTCTAACTAAGAGGAGGCACCAGGACACCACCCAGCCTGGTATTATACCACCTCTAACTAAGAGGAGGCACCAGGACACCACCCAGCCTGGTATTATACCACCTCTAACTAAGAGGAGGCACCAGGACACCACCCAGCCTGGTATTGTACCACCTCTAACTAAGAGGAGGCACCAGGACACCACCCAGCCTGGTATTATACCAACTCTAACTAAGAGGAGGCACCAGGGACACCACCCAGCCTGGTATTATACCACCTCTATCTAAGAGGAGGCACCAGGGACACCACCCAGCCTGGTATTATACCACCTCTATCTAAGAGGAGGCACCAGGACACCACCCAGCCTGGTATTATACCACCTCTAACTAAGAGGAGGCACCAGGACACCACCCAGCCTGGTATTATACCACCTCTATCTAAGAGGAGGCACCAGGGACACCACCCAGCCTGGTATTATACCACCTCTATCTAAGAGGAGGCTCCAGGACACCACCCAGCCTGGTATTATACCACCTCTAACTAAGAGGAGGCACCAGGACACCACCCAGCCTGGTATTATACCACCTCTAACTAAGAGGAGGCACCAGGGACACCACCCAGCCTGGTATTATACCACCTCTATCTAAGAGGAGGCACCAGGGACACCACCCAGCCTGGTATTATACCACCTCTATCTAAGAGGAGGCACCAGGGACACCACCCAGCCTGGTATTATACCACCTCTAACTAAGAGGAGGCACCAGGGACACCACCCAGCCTGGTATTATACCACCTCTATCTAAGAGGAAGCACCAGGGACACCACCCAGCCTGGTATTATACCACCTCTATCTAAGAGGAGGCACCAGGGACACCACCCAGCCTGGTATTATACCACCTCTATCTAAGAGGAGGCACCAGGGACACCACCCAGCCTGGTATTATACCATCTAAGAGGAGGCACCAGGGACACCACCCACCCTGGTATTATACCACCTCTATCTAAGAGGAGGCACCAGGGACACCACCCAGCCTGGTATTATACCACCTCTATCTAAGAGGAGGCACCAGGGACACCACCCAGCCTGGTATTATACCACCTCTAAGAGGAGGCACCAGGGACACCACCCAGCCTGGTATTATACCACCTCTATCTAAGAGGAGGCACCAGGGACACCACCCAGCCTGGTATTATACCACCTCTAACTAAGAGGAGGCACCAGGGACACCACCCAGCCTGGTATTATACCACCTCTATCTAAGAGGAGGCACCAGGGACACCACCCAGCCTGGTATTATACCACCTCTATCTAAGAGGAGGCACCAGGGACACCACCCAGCCTGGTATTATACCACCTCTAACTAAGAGGAGGCACCAGGACACCACCCAGCCTGGTATTATACCACCTCTAACTAAGAGGAGGCACCAGGGACACCACCCAGCCTGGTATTATACCACCTCTATCTAAGAGGAGGCACCAGGACACCACCCAGCCTGGTATTATACCACCTCTAACTAAGAGGAGGCACCAGGACACCACCCAGCCTGGTATTATACCACCTCTATCTAAGAGGAGGCACCAGGGACACCACCCAGCCTGGTATTATACCACCTCTAAGAGGAGGCACCAGGGACACCACCCAGCCTGGTATTATACCACCTCTATCTAAGAGGAGGCACCAGGGACACCACCCAGCCTGGTATTATACCACCTCTATCTAAGAGGAGGCACCAGGACACCACCCAGCCTGGTATTATACCACCTCTAAGAGGAGGCACCAGGGACACCACCCAGCCTGGTATTATACCACCTCTATCTAAGAGGAGGCACCAGGGACACCACCCAGCCTGGTATTATACCACCTCTATCTAAGAGGAGGCACCAGGGACACCACCCAGCCTGGTATTATACCACCTCTATCTAAGAGGAGGCACCAGGACACCACCCAGCCTGGTATTATACCACCTCTAACTAAGAGGAGGCACCAGGACACCACCCAGCCTGGTATTATACCACCTCTAACTAAGAGGAGGCACCAGGACACCACCCAGCCTGGTATTATACCACCTCTATCTAAGAGGAGGCACCAGGACACCACCCAGCCTGGTATTATACCACCTCTATCTAAGAGGAGGCACCAGGACACCACCCAGCCTGGTATTATACCACCTCTAACTAAGAGGAGGCACCAGGACACCACCCAGCCTGGTATTATACCACCTCTAACTAAGAGGAGGCACCAGGGACACCACCCAGCCTGGTATTATACCACCTCTAACTAAGAGGAAGCACCAGGACACCACCCAGCCTGGTATAATACCACCTCTAACAGGCACCAGGACACCACCCAGCCTGGTATTATACCACCTCTAACTAAGAGGAGGCACCAGGACACCACCCAGCCTGGTATTATACCAACTCTATCTAAGAGGAGGCACCAGGGACACCACCCAGCCTGGTATTGTACCACCTCTATCTAAGAGGAGGCACCAGGGACACCACCCGGCCTGGTATTATACCACCTCTATCTAAAAGGAGGCACCAGGGACACCACCCAGCCTGGTATTATACCACCTCTAAGAGGAGGCACCAGGGACACCACCCAGTGTGTTGGGGGGGGGGGGGGTTGAGGTGGTTTGGTGTTTGGGACGTGTTTGGGGTGTGTGTGGAGAGAAGGCGGAGATGGATGGTTGAGAAGGTCAACTCTGAATCTGTCCCTGTTACCCACTGGCTGACTGGCTGGCTGACTGGCTAGTGACTTTTACTAGAAGGTAATTGCTATTTGATGAATTGGTAACTAACTATTTAAATCTGTAATAAAACAAATGATATTAACAGAGGTTTCAACAAGAACCTATAAGCCTTCATCTGAATGTCTACAGCTGTTGAAGTGCTTCAACACAGCTGATAAAATACTGTTGAAGTGCTTCAACACAGCTGATAAAATACTGTTGAAGTGCTTCAACACAGCTGATAAAATACTGTTGAAGTGCTTCAACACAGCTGATAAAATACTGTTGAAAAGACCCACAGTACAAATGGCAACAAAACTTTGACTTTTGATAATATTTTTTTGTTGATATTTTATTGAGCATTTGGCAGTGCAGACGGATGTACCCTATGCCACTTTCTAGTCTGGATTCAACTTCATGGGCTAGAGAGTCAGTAGGAATGTACAGTACCAGTCAACAGTTTGAACACACCTATTCATTCAAGAGGTTCTTTATTTTTACTATTTCCTACAATGTAGAATAATAGTTAAGACATCAAAACTATGAAATAAAACATGGAATCATGTAGTAACCAAAAAAGTGTTAAACAAATCAATATATATTTACATTTCAGATTCTTGATGACTGGCTTTGCACACTCTTGGCATTCTCTCAACCAGCTTCACATGGAATGCTTAACAACAGCATTGAAGGAGTTGCCACATATGCTGAGCACTTGTTGGCTCATTTTCCTTCACTCTGCGGTCCAATTAATCTCAAACATCTCAATTGGGTTGAGGCCAGGTGATTGTGGAGGCCAGGTCATCAGGTCATGCAGCACCATCACTGTCATTCTTGGTAAAGTAGCCCTTACACAGCCTGGAGGGGGATTGTTCTGTTGAAAAACAAATGATAGTCCCACTAACCACAAATCAGATGAGATGTCGTATCGCTGCGGAATGCTGTGCTAGCCATGCTGGTTAAGTGTACCTTGAATTCTAAATAAATCCCAGACCGTGTCACCAGCAAAGCACCCCCACACCATCACACCTTGTCCTCCATGCTTCATGGTGGGAACCACATATGCGGAGATCATTCGTTCACCTACTCTGCGTCTCATAAAGACACGGCGGTTGGAACCAAAAATCTCATTTGACTCATCAGACCAAAGGACAGATTTCCACGGTCTAATGTCCATTGCTTGTGTTTCTTGACCCAAGCCGGCCTCTTCTTCTTATTGGTGTCCTTTAGTACTGGTTTCTTTGCAGATATTCGACCATAAAGGCCTGATTCACACAGTCTCTGAACAGTTGATGTTGAGATGTGTCTGTTACTTGAACTCTGTGAAACATTTATTTGGGCTGCAATCTGAGGTGCAGTTAACTCTAATGAACTTATCCTCTGCAACAGAGGTAACTCTGGGTCTTCCTTTCCTGTGGCGGCCTCATGAGAGACAGTTTCATCACAGCATTTGATGGTTTTTACGAATGCAATGGGAGAAAAAAAATATGATTCTTGAAATGTTCAGTACTGACTGATTTACAATTTCTTACAATCACTTGGCACAAATTTCAGAACCTTGTGGTCATTTTTCAAAGCTCTAGACACAAAACTCAAAACAGTCATCACTTGTAACACAGGCTGTCCAATGTTCAAAACGTTGCATTGTGCATTCATATCATTAAAGAAACCTTGCACTTGCAGAATCATTGGTTCAAATAACTCATTTATCATGAAATACCATAGGAACATTCATTTAGATCACCCACACACAAGATACCGATAGTTTCACTGTGTCGTTGTTCGTTCAATCATTAAATATTGTAGTACAAAATATGTGATAGATGTTTCATTATGGTACCACACGTAAATATGTCACTGTAAAACGACTAGTAGAGAGAATACTACAGACACAGTGGAATCATGGAACAAAATATGAAATGTATTGATGAAATACAATAAAATCACAACATAGGTTTCTTTGAATCAAAGCAAATATAATTTGCTACAAAAAAATAAAAAAAATACAGTAAAACATCACTGCAGTGTTCCTCACCTGGCTTACTGTAAAACATCACTGCAGTGTTCCTCACTTGGCTTACTGTAAAACATCACTGCAGTGTTCCTCACCTGGCTTACTGTAAAACATCACTGCAGTGTTCCTCACCTGGCTTACTGTAAAACATCACTGCAGTGTTCCTCACCTGGCTTACTGTAAAACATCACTGCAGTGTTCCTCACCTGGCTTACTGTAAAACATCACTGCAGTGTTCCTCACCTGGCTTACTGTAAAACATCACTGCAGTGTTCCTCACCTGGCTTACTGTAAAACATCACTGCAGTGTTCCTCACCTGGCTTACTGTAAAACATCACTGCAGTGTTCCTCACCTGACTTACTGTAAAACATCACTGCAGTGTTCCTCACCTGGCTTACTGTAAAAAGCTCAACTAAAGATTGATTACTGTGCTTCTATATTTCCATCAACCCTGTGTTGTGGATTTGGCCCTAGTTTCTCATCCACATCACAATGGATGTTTTCGTTAGCCATTCTTCTTGGGAAGAATCTTCGGGGGAATCCGGGCCTGACACTGGTCTGCCCTGATGTCACTGCATGCGTCATCTATGGCCTGGAGAAGGGCGGCTTGTTTGTGAGGGCACCTATCATATACCTTCCACCTCCATGTGGAGAAAAATTACTCAATCTAGTTGAGGAAAACAAGAGTATGGAGGTAAGTACAGAGTGGTAAATTGTGGATGGGCCTGAAACCATGCTTGCACCATTTGAGCATGGTAGAACCTGACATTATCCCACACAATGACATAGGTCACACCATCAGCTCTACAGACCTGATTTAGCTCATCAAGGACGGTTACATTCGAACAGCGAATCATGTGGCTGCCTGCAACTCAATATATAGAGTATATAGAGCTTTAGTTGTTGTTCCACCAAATATTGAACAGGCAAGATGAGTAATCTAAGCAACTTTGACCGCTGTGATTGTTCCAGCATCTCAGAAACAGCTGCCTTCCTGGGATTTTTACGCACTACAGCCTCTAGAGTTTACAGAGAATGGTGCGACAAACAAAACACATTCAGTGAGCGGCATTTCTGTGGTCAAAACACCTTGTTAATGAGAGAGGTCAGAAGAGAATGTCCAGACTCATTCAAGCTAACAGAAAGGCCTCAAACGCTCAAATAACAGCTGTTTAAAACAGTGGTGTGCAGTTGGGCATCTCTTAACGTACAACACCGTGAATAACTCAGGCTGTTGTGGAGGCAAAAGGGGGTCCAACCCAGTACGAGATAGGTGTACCTAATAAAGTGGCCGGCCAGTGTCAAGCCTGAAAACATGGTCTGGAAAAGGGGTACATGGGACCATAGAAACAGCGTCTGATAAAGAATGATGAAATATTACATCCATAGATAATGTAGTCCAATTGGTTCATGTTCCACGGTAATTGGTGTCAATGGATCTCGTTATCCTGAAACTTACATGATCTAAACATGGAATGTTGTTTGGCAGTTTCCATAAAACTATACATTATTAAGAGTAACGCAACAGTTACTTATCATTTTGATCAGTTGTATCAATTGATAGTTAGATCATTGTAATGAAATGAATAGACAGTCCTCTCAGATGTCATGTGTGAATTGCATTTTGAAATGGTAATACTTTGATGTTAAATTGTATCATTTTGAACAGGTGATATTAGTTCAATGAACAAATGATCTTAGCTTTATGTGTATTGTATCCAAGCAATTGGAAAAAGTGTCCAGAGTTTTGAAAAATGTGTATTTTGATCATTGGTTGGAGTTTAGAAAAATGACATCAGGTTCTGAAATTAGAGCCAAAGTGAAAAAAACTGTAAAGTAACGAAGGGACTGTCGATTCTCTTTATTCGAACTGTTCTTGTATACAACCTCTACCTTGTCACAACACAACTGATTGGCTATTTTATACAAATGTAGAAAATAGTAAAAATAAAGAAAAACCCTTGAATGAGTAGGTGTGTCCAAACTTTTGACTGGTACTGTCTGTCTCTCTGTGTGTGTGTGTCTCTCTCTGTGTGTGTGTGTGTGTGTGTGTGTCTCTGTGTGTGTGTGTGTGTGTGTGTGTGTGTGTGTGTGTGTGTGTGTGTGTGTGTGTGTGTGTGTGTGTGTGTGTGTGTGTGTGTGTGTGTGTGTGTGTGTGTGTGTGTGTGTGTTACTCACAGGTCTGCTTGGTCTTGTTGCAGCTGTTTTTGTCCTCCAGAGTGAAGATGGCATTGCAGATGACGAGACAGAGACACAGACAGAGACAGAGAGAGACGGACGGACAGACAGACAGAGGCAGAGACAGAGACGGAGAGAGACGGACAGACAGAGACAGAGACAGAGAGACGGACAGACAGAGACAGAGACAGAGAGAGACGGACAGACAGACAGAGACACAGACAGAGACAGAGAGAGATGGACAGACAGAGGCAGACAGACACAGACAGACAGACAGACAGACAGACAGACAGACAGACAGACAGACAGACAGACAGACAGACACACACACACACAGAGACAGACAGACAGACAGACAGACAGAGAAAAGGGGGAGGAGTGAGAGAAAATACACCCGGTTCCGGGTTGGCGCGAGCGGTCGCATCTACACTTCGGTCCGCAGGTAGTATAACTTTTTATAACTTTTCATTACATTTCATTATAGTACAACGGTTTGATTTGTCTAATCTTAGCAATTTCTTCTTAGCTAGCTACATAGCCGTCTTTGTATCAAAGATAATTGCATAATTATCGTATTTCGTCGTCCTAAAGTATCTGCCCAGCAGCTAGCTAAGCAGCTAGCTAACATCCACTGTCCACCAGCACTGTAGAAACTATTACACTCAACTGAACGACTCGATTAGCGTAGTGTCAGCTAGCTACATAGTTGTCTTCGCTGTCTTCGTATCCAAGATAATTGTGTAGTTTAGAGTGTGTAGACTTAGAGTGATTATCTTAATTTACCGAGGTTAGCTAGCCAGCTATTTGTCGTCCTTAACGTAGGAGATGCTGCTAGCTAGCTAGCCAACAGCTAGCCGACCTCTACCGAATTGAACTTCAACTACCCGGTCAACATTCGCGTCGCTCCACAGGTAGTATCACATTTTCATTTCACTTCATTACAGTACAACGGTTTGATTTGTTTGATCGTAGCTAGCCAGCTACATAGCCGTCTTTGTATCTAAGACAATTGTGTAGTCTAGAGCGATTTTCTAGGTTAGCTGGCCAGCTATTGTCGTTCTTTAACGTAGCTAGCCAGCTAGCCCCGAATAGCAGCACTGTAGAAACTATTACAGTACAACGGTTTGATTTGTTTGATCGTAGCTAGCTAGCTACATAGCCGTCTTTGTATCTAAGACAATTGTGTAGCCTAGAGCGATTTTCTAGGTTAGCTAGCCAGCTATTGTCGTTCTTTTAAGGTAACGTAACGCAATCAACCTGCTAGCTAGCCAGCTAGCCCCGAATAGCAGCACTGTAGAAACTATTACACTCGACGGAACGACTTGATTAGTGTAGTGTCAACATCGCAGCCACTACCAGCTAGCCTACTCCAGCAGTACTGTATCATTTCAATCATTTTAGTCAATAAGATTCTTGCTACGTAAGCTTAACTTTCTGAACATTCGAGACGTGTAGTCCACTTGTCATTCCAATCTCCTTTGCATTAGCGTAGCCTCTTCTGTAGCCTGCCAACTATGTGTCTATCTATCCCTGTTCTTTCCTCTCTGCACAGACCATACAAACGCTCCACACCGCGTGGCCGCGGCCACCCTAATCTGGTGGTCCCAGCGCGCACGACCCACGTGGAGTTCCAGGTCTCCGGTAGCCTCTGGAACTGCCGATCTGCGGCCAACAAGGCAGAGTTCATCTCAGCCTATGCCTCCCTCCAGTCCTCGACTTCTTGGCACTGACGGAAACATGGCTCACCACAGATAACACTGCTACTCCTACTGCTCTCTCTTCGTCCGCCCACGTGTTCTCGCACACCCCGAGAGCTTCTGGTCAGCGGGGTGGTGGCACCGGGATCCTCATTTCTCCCAAGTGGTCATTCTCTCTCTCTCCCCTTACCCATCTGTCTATCGCCTCCTTTGAATTCCATGCTGTCACAGTTACCGGCCCTTTCAAGCTTAACATCCTTATCATTTATCGCCCTCCAGGTTCCCTCGGAGAGTTCATCAATGAGCTTGATGCCTTGATAAGCTCCTTTCCTGAGGACGGCTCACCTCTCACAGTCCTGGGCGACTTTAACCTCCCCACGTCTACCTTTGACTCATTCCTCTCTGCCTCCTTCTTTCCACTCCTCTCCTCTTTTGACCTCACCCTCTCACCTTCCCCCTACTCACAAGGCAGGCAACACGCTCGACCTCATCTTTACTAGATGCTGTTCTTCCACTAACCTCATTGCAACTCCCCTCCAAGTCTCCGACCACTACCTTGTATCCTTTTCCCTCTCGCTCTCATCCAACACTTCCCACACTGCCCCTACTCGGATGGTATCGCGCCGTCCCAACCTTCGCTCTCTCTCCCCCGCTACTCTCTCCTCTTCCAACCTATCATCTCTTCCCTCTGCTCATACCTTCTCCAACCTATCTCCTGATTCTGCCTCCTCAACCCCTCCTCTCTTCCCTTTCTGCATCCTTTGACTCTCTATGTCCCCTATCCTCCAGGCCGGCTCGGTCCTCCCTCCCGCTCCGTGGCTCGATGACTCATTGCGAGCTCACAGAACAGAGCTCCGGGCAGCCGAGCGGAAATGGAGGAAAACTCGCCTCCCTGCGGACCTGGCATCCTTTCACTCCCTCCTCTCTACATTTTCCTCCTCTGTCTCTGCTGCTAAAGCCACTTTCTACCACTCTAAATTCCAAGCATCTGCCTCTAACCCTAGGAAGCTCTTTGCCACCTTCTCCCTCCTGAATCCTCCTCCACCTCCCCCCCCCTCCTCCCTCTCTGCAGATGACTTCGTCAACCATTTTGAAAAGAAGGTCGACGACATCCGATCCTCGTTTGCTAAGTCAAACGACACCGCTGGTTCTGCTCACACTGCCCTACCCTGTGCTCTGACCTCTTTCTTCCCCTCTCTCTCCAGATGAAATCTCGCTTCTTGTGACGGCCGGCCGCCCAACAACCTGCCCGCTTGACCCTATCCCCTCCTCTCTTCTCCAGACCATTTCCGGAGACCTTCTCCCTTACCTCACCTCGCTCATCAACTCATCCCTGACCGCTGGCTACGTCCCTCCCGTCTTCAAGAGAGCGAGAGTTGCACCCCTTCTGAAAAAAACCTACACTTGATCCCTCCGATGTCAACAACTACAGACCAGTATCCCTTCTTTCTTTTCTCTCCAAAACTCTTGAACGTGCCGTCCTGGCCAGCTCTCCCGCTATCTCTCTCAGAATGACCTTCTTGATCCAAATCAGTCAGGTTTCAAGACTAGTCATTCAACTGAGACTGCTCTTCTCTGTATCACGGAGGCGCTCCGCACTGCTAAAGCTAACTCTCTCTCCTCTGCTCTCATCCTTCTAGACCTATCGGCTGCCTTCGATACTGTGAACCATCAGATCCTCCTCTCCACCCTCTCCGAGTTGGGCATCTCCGGCGCGGCCCACGCTTGATTGCGTCCTACCTGACAGGTCGCTCCTACCAGGTGGCGTGGCGAGAATCTGTCTCCTCGCCACGCGCTCTCACCACTGGTGTCCCCCAGGGCTCTGTTCTAGGCCCTCTCCTATTCTCGCTATACACCAAGTCACTTGGCTCTGTCATAACCTCACATGGTCTCTCCTATCATTGCTATGCAGACGACACACAATTAATCTTCTCCTTTCCCCCTTCTGATGACCAGGTGGCGAATCGCATCTCTGCATGTCTGGCAGACATATCACCTCAAGCTGAACCTCGACAAGACGGAGCTGCTCTTCCTCCCGGGGAAGGACTGCCCGTTCCATGATCTCGCCATCACGGTTGACAACTCCATTGTGTCCTCCTCCCAGAGCGCTAAGAACCTTGGCGTGATCCTGGACAACACCCTGTCGTTCTCAACCAACATCATGGCGGTGGCCCGTTCCTGTAGGTTCATGCTCTACAACATCCGCAGAGTACGACCCTGCCTCACACAGGAAGCGGCGCAGGTCCTAATCCAGGCACTTGTCATCTCCCGTCTGGATTACTGCAACTCGCTGTTGGCTGGGCTCCCTGCCTGTGCCATTAAACCCCTACAACTCATCCAGAACGCCGCAGCCCGTCTGGTGTTCAACCTTCCCAAGTTCTCTCACGTCACCCCGCTCCTCCGCTCTCTCCACTGGCTTCCAGTTGAAGCTCTCATCCGCTACAAGACCATGGTGCTTGCCTACGGAGCTGTGAGGGGAACGGCACCGCAGTACCTCCAGGCTCTGATCAGGCCCTACACCCAAGCAAGGGCACTGCGTTCATCCACCTCTGGCCTGCTCGCCTCCCTACCATTGAGGAAGTACAGTTCCCGCTCAGCCCAGTCAAAACTGTTCGCTGCTCTGGCCCCCCAATGGTGGAACAAACTCCCTCACGACGCCAGGACAGCGGAGTCAATCACCACCTTCCGGAGACACCTGAAACCCCACCTCTTCAAGGAATACCTAGGATAGGATAAGTAATCCTTCTCACCCCCCCCCTTAATGATTTAGATGCACTATTGTAAAGTGGCTGTTCCACTGGATGTCAGAAGGTGAATTCACCAATTTGTAAGTCGCTCTGGATAAGAGCGTCCGCTAAATGACTTAAATGTAAATGTAATGTAAATGTACTACTTTAAAAAGAGTTTGAAACAGAGTTCAAAGTCCTGTCTCAACGAACAGGAAGTTAAAAACAATGCAACTGTCCTTGGAGGTGTCCTACACTCTGTTAATATAGGAATCATATGCTTTACAGCAGAACTGACACTAACTCCCATCAATCCTCCAGTCACACTCTGTCATCTCAACAACCTGCTTCTTTTAACACAGAAAGAACCATACCAGGTATTTCTCTACAAAATCAATGAAACCACTGAGCTTCTGCCTGTTACGAGGCTCAGTGTAAACAGACGAGTCTGGGAGGGAAGAAAGTATATCTGGAGAGAGAAGAGAGTGAGAAGAGGAGGAGTTTGTCAAACAAACAGCTCAGGGTTTCTATTCTTTCTCAGAGGCTGTAAAGCATATGATTCCTATATTAACAGAGTGTAGGACACCTCCAAGGACAGTTGCATTATTTTTAACTTCCTGTTCGTTGAGACAGGACTTTGAACTCTGTTTCAAACTCTTTTTAAAGTAGTACTGAGAAAGGTGTATTTTCTCTCACTCCTCCCCCTTTTCTCTGTCTGTCTGTCTGTCTGTCTGTCTGTCTGTCTGTCTGTCTGTCTGTCTGTCTGTCTGTCTGTCTGTCTGTCTGTCTGTCTGTCTGTGTCTGTACAGTATGTATATATGTCTGTCTGTCCGTATATCTGTCTGTCTGCATGTATATCTGTCTGTCTGTCTGCATGTATATCTGTCTGTCTGTCTGCATGTATACAGTGCCTTGCGAAAGTATTCGGCCCCCTTGAACCTTTGCAACCTTTTGCCACATTTCAGGCTTCAAACATAAAGATATAAAACTGTATTTTTTTGTGAAGAATCAACAACAAGTGGGACACAATCATGAAGTGGAACGACATTTATTGGATATTTCAAACTTTTTTAACAAATCAAAAACTGAAATATTGGGCGTGCAAAATTATTCAGGGGGTATGCAAATTTGGTATAGAGCAGACCTATCTCCCACTTCTAAATTAATCAAAACAGGAACATTTTACATTTGGCTAGAAATTCAAAAGAAAATGATCTGAACAGAGAAAAATGTCCTCCTGTGTGCTACCTATACCCCCCCACTAGAATCCCCATACTTAAATGGAGACAGCTTCTCCATCCTGGAGGGGGAAATCAATCATTTCCAGACCCAGGGACATGTACTAGTCTGTAGTGACCTAATTGTCAGAACTGGACAAGAACCTGACACCCTCTGCACACAGGGGGACAAACAGCTACCTGGAGGTGACAGCACTCCCTCCCCCATATGCCCCCCTAGGCACAACTACGACAACCTAACCAACAAAAACAGGTCACAACTCCTGCAGCTCTATTATACGATGGGTATGTACATAGTCAATGGTAGGCTTCGAGGGCACTCTATGGTAGGTACACCTATAGCTCTGTTACATCCTGGGTATGTACATAGTCAATGGTAGGCTTCGAGGGGACTCTATGGTAGGTACACCTATAGCTCATCTCTTGGCAGTAGTACTGTAGACTACTTTATCACTGACCTCAACCCAGAGTCTCTCAGAGCGTTCAGTCAGCCCACTGACTCCCCTATCAGACCACAGCAAAATCACAGTCTACTTGAAAATGTCAATACTCAATCATGAGGCATCAAAGACAAAGGAACGGAATAATATTAATAAATGCCATTGAGGGAAGGAAAGTAGTGTGGAAACCTACCAATACACGATTTGGCAACAACAAATTCAATCACTTTTAGACATTTTCCTGTACAAAATGTTTCACTGTGATAGTGAAGGTGTAAACTTAGCAGTAGAAAACCTAAACAGTATATTTTACCTCTCAGCTTCCCTGTCAAATCTAAAAATATCAAGCAGACGGCCTAAGAAAATTAACATCAATGACAAATGGTTTGATGAAAAATGCAAAAACCTAAGAAAGAATTGAGAAACCTGTCCAAACAAAAACAAATAGGCCCAGAAAACCTGAGTCTACGCCTTCGCTATGGTGAATCACTAAAACAACACAGAAATACGCTACGGAAAAAGAAGGAACAGCACATCAGAAATCAGCTCAATGGAATTGAAGAATGCATAGAATCTAACCACTTCTGGGGAAATTGGAAAACACTAAAACAAAACACAAAGAGTTATCTACCCAAAACGGAGATGTATGGGTAAACCACTTCCCCAATCTTTTTGGCTCTATAACAAAGAACAAACAGCAAAACATATGCATGATCAAATACACATCTTAGACTCAACTATTAAAGACTACCAGAACCCACTCGATTCACCAATTACATTACCATCGGAACGTATTCTGATCCCTTGACTTTTGCACATTTTGTTAGGTTACAGTCTTATTCCAAAATTGATTAAATCTACAGCCTATTGTTGATTAAATCAACAATCTACAGCCTGTACCCCATAATGATGAAGCAAAAACAGGTTGAGACATTTATGCTAATTTATTCAAACTAAAAAACAGAAATCTCACATTTAGAAAAGTATTTAGACCCAGTACTGAGCACCTTGTCTGTCTGTCTGTCTGTCTGTCTGTCTGTCTGTCTGTCTGTCTGTCTGTCTGTCTGTCTGTCTGTCTCTGTCTGTCTGTCTATACTTACTGTCTATACTGTCTGTCTGTCTGTCTCTGTCTGTCTGTCTATACTGTCTGTCTGTCTGTCTGTCTATACTGTCTGTCTGTCTGTCTGTCTGTCTGTCTGTCTGTCTGTCTGTCTGTCTGTCTGTCTGTCTGTCTGTCTATACTGTCTGTCTGTCTGTCTGTCTGTCTACTCAGCTCCCAGGCCTCTAGAAGGGTTTTAAATGTCTCTTTTATGGAATGTGATTTCTGTCAGGCAGTAATCAGTCACCCTGTGTTGTCTGGCCCCTCAGCTCTACGACAGCTTAATAAACTGTTTTTAACACACCCTGCTACAGTGACGTATTGGCTCTGACAAATACTACTCAGATGGAAGTAGTTTTTCACTTGGAGTACACTTCACACTGGCAGAGTTGGATGAAAAAAACACAGACTCACAGTTCCTTATAATGTACATCTGTGTACCATGCACAATGCATATTCCACTGCGCTAACTAGCCTGTCCAACTAATAGAGTACACTAACTAGCCCGTCCAACTAATAGAGTACACTAACTAACCTGTCTAACTAAGAGTACACTAACTAACCTGTCTAACTAAGAGTACACTAACTAACCTGTCTAACTAATAGAGTACACTAACTAGCCTGTCTAACTAATAGAGTACACTAACTAGCCTGTCTAACTAATAGAGTACACTAACTAACCTGTCTAACTGATAGAGTACACTAACTAACCTGTCTAAATGAGAGTACACTAACTGACCTGTCTAACTAATAGAGTACACTAACTAACCTGTCTAACTAATAGAGTACACTAACTAACCTGTCTAACTAATAGAGTACACTAACTAGCCTGTCTAACTAATAGAGTACACTAACTAACCTGTCTAACTGATAGAGTACACTAACTAACCTGTCTAAATGAGAGTACACTAACTGACCTGTCTAACTAATAGAGTACACTAACTAACCTGTCTAACTGATAGAGTACACTAACTAACCTGTCTAACTAATAGAGTACACTAACTAACCTGTCTAACTGATAGAGTACACTAACTAACCTGTCTAAATGAGAGTACACTAACTGACCTGTCTAACTAATAGAGTACACTAACTAACCTGTCTAACTGATAGAGTACACTAACTAACCTGTCTAACTGATAGAGTACACTAACTAACCTGTCTAACTAATAGAGTACACTAACTAACCTGTCTAACTAATAGAGTACACTAACTAGCCTGTCTAACTAATAGAGTACACTAACTAACCTGTCTAACTGATAGAGTACACTAACTAACCTGTCTAAATGAGAGTACACTAACTGACCTGTCTAACTAATAGAGTACACTAACTAACCTGTCTAACTGATAGAGTACACTAACTAACCTGTCTAACTAATAGAGTACACTAACTAACCTGTCTAACTGATAGAGTACACTAACTAACCTGTCTAAATGAGAGTACACTAACTGACCTGTCTAACTAATAGAGTACACTAACTAACCTGTCTAACTGATAGAGTACACTAACTAACCTGTCTAACTGATAGAGTACACTAACTAACCTGTCTAACTAATAGAGTACACTAACTAACCTGTCTAACTGATAGAGTACACTAACTAACCTGTCTAACTAATAGAGTACACTAACTAACATGTCTAACTAATAGAGTACACTAACTAACCTGTCTAACTGATAGAGTACACTAACTAACCTGTCTAACTGATAGAGTACACTAACTAGCCTGTCTAACTAATAGAGTACACTAACTAACCTGTCTAACTGATAGAGTACTCTAACTAACCTCTCTAACTGATAGAGTACACTAACTAGCCTGTCTAACTAATAGAGTACACTAACTAACCTCTCTAACTGATAGAGTACACTAACTAACCTGTCTAACTAAGAGTACACTAACTAACCTGTCTAACTAAGAGTACACTAACTAACCTGTCTAACTAAGAGTACACTAACTAACCTGTCTAACTAATAGAGTACACTAACTAACCTGTCTAACTAATAGAGTACAATATTTTTTTATATATATGTTTTAATGTATCCATTATTTTACCAGGTAAGTTGACTGAGAACACGTTCTAATTTACAGCAACAACCTGGGGAATAGTTACAGGGGAGAGGAGGGGGATGAATGAGACAATTGTAAACTGGGGATTATTAGGTGACCGTGATGGTATGAGGGGCAGATTGGGAATTTAGCCAGGACACCGGGGTTAACACCCCTACTCTTACGATAAGTGCCATGGGATCTTTAATGACCTCAGAGAGTCAGGACACTCGTTTAACGTCCCATCCGAAAGACGGCACCCTACACAGGGAAGTGTCCCCAATCACTGGCCTGGGGCATTGGGATATTCTTTAGACCAGAGGAAAGAGTGCCTCCTACTGGCCTTCCAACACCACTTCTAGCAGCATCTGGTCTCCCATCAGGGTCTCCCATCCATGAAAAACCCCAGCATGTCCTCACAGTGCTCACTCACACATTAAGAGGATGTCCTCACAGTGCTCACTCACACAGTAAGAGGATGTCCTCACAGTGCTCACTCACACAGTAAGAGGATGTCCTCACAGTGCTCACTCACACATTAAGAGGATGTCCTCACAGTGCTCACTCACACATTAAGAGGATGTCCTCACAGTGCTCCCTCACACAGTAAGAGCCTAGCATGTCCTCACAGTAAGAGCGTAGTGCTCAGTCTACCAAGCAGTAAGGAGAGTAACATAGGTGTTAGTTATACTGCTACTCAGTTCCACTCTCACCTCAGAGCAGGTTAGAGAGACAGGTGTGTTTTATAGAGCGGTGTATTCAGAAAGTAGGGGTGATGAAGGTGCTGAGGGTGCAAAGGCACACCCTGAAATATGAATGTTTTGTTTCACAGTCGACCAATCATGTCAATGCGGAGCTATTCAGAGCCCTCCATGTTGTTACAACATTTGGGAGGCGCACAGTAATGCGGTATGGATCTCAATTAGGCCTCTGCAATGCCTCCAAAGACTACGCATCACACCCTCCCTACGTAGCGTCTCCGACCACATTTCAGATCATAACTTGTCTCTAACGGCGCAGTACAACAGTGGTGTGCAGAACGGCATCTCAAAACGCACAACTCGTCCATCCTTGTCAGGGATGTCAGGGATGTCAGGGATGGGCAGTTGCAGCAGACGACCACACCGGGTTCCCCTCCTATCAGCTAAAAACAAGAAGAAGCTGCTTCAATGGGAACGCGATCACCAACACTGGACAAATGAGGAGTGGAAAAACATTACCTGGTCCAAAGAATCGCAGTTCCTGTTGCGTCAGGATTTGTCTTAGCAGCGGTACAGGTTGGTGTACTGGTGTGGAGAATGTTTTCCTGGTACACGTTAGGTCCCTTGATACCAGGTGAGCCCAGACAGAACGCCACAGCGTATCTAAACAGTGTTGCTGACCAAACCCAATAGAAGCATGTTTGGGATGAGATGGAACGGGCTGTCGGCAGAATGTAGCGCTGCTCAATCTGTGGTGACTGCGTGATACCATCACGTCAACATGGACCAACATCCCTGTGGAACGCCTCTGACGCCCTGTAAAATCCACTCCCCTAAGATTTCAGGTTGTTCTGGAGGAGAATGGGGGTGTCCGACCGGGTATTAGATGTGTGTACCTAATAAACTGTCCAGTGAGTGTATATTCAGTATGCTGTGTTGATATCATCATAAATAAAGTAGCTGATCAGTTCCTTTACTTCTTGTTGTTCAGGGGTCATGATTATAACCTAGTTCTAACTCATCTGGAGTGGCATTGATATTCGGTAATATTGATATATTCTATTATCTCAGGGCCTTGCTGAATCTGATCTGCATACCCTCTCATCACACTGACTCCTCCAGCCTCACATAACTCTCCCTGGATAGCTGAATTATTCTAAACCATGCTAACTGATTAGCATTGATGCTGTGAGGCGCTTCTCTTCTCGCGCCTGTGGACTATCTCATTAACCTTCCCCATTCAGGCTGCAGACAGGCAGCAGGATGGTGCTCACAGCCACTGATCCCCACAACTAGATGTTGCCATCAGGGCTTGAGACGGGGTAGGGGTAACATATACACCCATAAGGAGACGTGGAAGAGTAAAGCAGAAATATAGAGCTCATTTACTTCACGCATGATGGGCTCACCTGGTCTGACACAACAGAGACACATAAAGACAGGGCCGGCTCCAACCATAAGAAGTCGCTTAGGGCTTCCGGCCGCTATGGGGCCACAGCCACTCGAACTCTGTCGTAAAATAGTCAAACAAATAAGGTGGAAGTTCGAAAATCGGTTGTGCATCAGCAGTTTCTCTTGTTATGTCAGTCACTGACAGTCACTCAATTAGCCATGTCAGCAAACCATTTTTAAGTCTAGCCAGTTATCTAAACTTGTAGTAATCATGGCTGAATTCGAAAACATACCATGCTATTGTTTGAGGAGAGTGCACAGTTATGAACTTGAAAATGTATTAATAAACCAAATAGGCACATTTGAGCAGTCTTGATACAACATTTTGAACAGAAATGCAATGGTTCATTGAATCAGTCAAAAATGGCGCACAGATTCCTAAGTCAAATATTGGCCTTTCTTTTGCATTTAAAAGATGAAACAAAAAAAATATTGTATTATCTTTTACCAGATCTAATGTGTTATCTTCTCCTACATTACTTTCACAAACTTCAAAATGTTTCCTTTCAAATGGTATCA
Source organism: Oncorhynchus masou masou (assembly GCF_036934945.1). Taxonomy (NCBI): domain Eukaryota; kingdom Metazoa; phylum Chordata; class Actinopteri; order Salmoniformes; family Salmonidae; genus Oncorhynchus; species Oncorhynchus masou. The sequence goes on along the minus strand of NC_088236.1, from coordinate 184,167 downwards.
AGAATATGCATATCCTTGCTTCAGGTCCTGAGCTACAGGCAGTTAGATTTGAGTATGTCATTTTAGGCTAAAATTGGAAAAAAAAGGGGTCTGGTCCATAAGAGGTTTTAACAAGGCTCACCTGTTAATTGAAATGCATTCCAGGTGACTATCGCATGAAGCTAGTTGAGAGAATGCCAAGAGTGTGCAAAGCTGTCATCAAGGCAAAGGGTGGCTAATATGAAGAATCTCTAAGATAAAATATATTTTGATTTGTTTAACACTTTCTTTGGTGACAGCATGATTCCATGTGTTATTTTGTAGTTTTGATGTCTTCACTATTATTCTACAATGCAGAAAATAGTTTTTTTTTAAACTTGAATGAGTAGGTGTGTCCAAACCTTTGACTGGTACTGAATTTAAATGTGATATTATTATTTTTTTTTTTAAATAGATTTACAAACACTTCTAAAAGCTGTTATTGCTTTGTCATTATGTGGTATTGTGTGTAGATTGATGAGGGGGAAAATAATCTAATCAATTTTAGAACAAGGCTGTAATGTAACAAAGTGGGGAAAATTCAAGGGGTCTGAATACTTTCAGAATCCCCTTCCTCCTCTCTCTGTTCTGTCTCCCTTTCGCTCTCTCTTCTCTCTCCCTCCTCTCTCTGTTCTGTCTCCCCCTTTCGTTCTGTCTCCCTCCTCTCTCTGTTCTGTCTCCCCTTTCGCTCTCTCTTCTCTCTCCTCCTCTCTCTGTTCTGTCTCCCCCTTTCGCTCTCTCTTCTCTCTCCCTCCTCTCTCTGTTCTGTCTCCCTTTCGCTCTCTCTTCTCTCTCCCTCCCTCTCTCTGTTCTGTCTCCCCCTTTCGCCTCTCTCTTCTCTCTCCCTCACCTTTATCTCCCTGTCCTCTCTCTCTTCTCTCTCCCTCCTCTCTGTTCTGTCTCCCCCTTTGTCTCTCTCTCTTCTCTCTCTCCCTGTCCTCTCTCTGATCTGTCTCCCCCTTTCGCTCTTCTCTCTCTCCCTCCTCTCTCTGTTCTGTCTCCCCCTTTCACTCTCTCTTCTCTCTCTCCCTCCCTCTCTGTTCTGTCTCCCCCTTTCACTCTCTCTCTCTCTCTCCCTCCTCTCTCTGTTCTGTCTCCCCCTTTCGCTCTCTCTTCTCTCCCTCCTCTCTCTGTTCTGTCTCCCCCTTTCGCTCTCTCTTCTCTCTCTCCCTCCTCTCTCTGTTCTGTCTCCCTTCACTCTCTCTTCTCTCTCTCCCTCCTCTCTCTGTTCTGTCTCCCCCTTTACTCTCTCTCTTCTCTTCTCTCCCTCCTCTCTCTGTTCTGTCTCCCCCTTTCGCTCTCTCTTCTCTCTCTCCCTGTCCTCTCTCTGTTCTGTCTCCCCTTTCACTCTCTCTTCTCTCTCCCTCCCTGTCTGTTCTGTCTCCCTTTCGCTCTCTCTTCTCTCTCTCCCTGTCCTCTCTCTGTTCTGTCTCCCCCTCTATCTCTTCTCTATCTCCCTGTCCTCTCTCTGTTCTGTCTCCCTTTCACTCTCTCTCTCTCCCCTTCTGTTCTGTCTCCCCTGCTCTCTCTCTCTCTCTCTTCCTCCTCTCTCTCACCTTTATCTCCCTGTCCTCTCTCTCTTCTCTCTCTCCCTCCTCTCTCTGTTCTGTCTCCCCCTTTCGCTCTCTCTTCTCTCTCTTCCTCCTCTCTCTCACCTTTATCTCCCTGTCCTCTCTCTCTTCTCTCTCTCCCTCCTCTCTCTGTTCTGTCTCCCCCTTTCGCTCTCTCTTCTCTCTCCCTCCTCTCTCTGTTCTGTCTCCCCCTTTCGCTCTCTCTTCTCTCTCCCTCCTCTCTCTCAACTTTATCTCCCTGTCCTCTCCCCCTTTCGCTCTCTCTTCTCTCTCCCTCACCTTTATCTCCCTGTCCTCTCTCTCTTCTCTCTCTCCCTCCTCTCTCTCACCTTTATCTCCCTGTCCTCTCTCTCTTCTCTCTCCCTCACCTTTATCTCCCTGTCCTCTCTCTCTTCTCTCTCTCACTCCTCTCTCTCACCTTTATCTCCCTGTCCTCTCTCTCTTCTCTCTCCCTCACCTTTATCTCCCTGTCCTCTCTCTCTTCTCTCTCCCTCCTCTCTCACCTTTATCACCCTGTCCTCTCTCTCTTCTCTCTCTCCCTCCTCTCTCTGTTCTGTCTCCCCCTTTCACTCTCTCTTCTCTCTCCCTCCTCTCTCACCTGTATCTCCCTGTCCTCTCTCTCTTCTCTCTCTCCCTCCTCTCTCTGTTCTGTCTCCCCCTTTTCTCTTCTCTCTCTCTCCCTCACCTTTATCACCCTGTCCTCTCTCTCTCTTTCTTCTCTCACCTTTATCTCCCTGTCCAAGTGGGACACAATCATGAAGTCTCTCCCTCCCTCTCTCTGTTCTGTCTCCCCCTTTCACTCTCTCTTCTCTCTCTCCCTCACCTTTATCACCCTGTCCTCTCTCTCTTCTCTATTCACCTTTATCTCCCTGTCCTATCTCTAGTCTCCCTCCTCTCCCTCACCTTTATCTCCCTGGGCTCTAAGGTCTCTCTCTCCCTCCTCTCCCCTCACCTTTATCTCCCTGTCTCTCTATCTTCTCTCTCCCTCCTCTCTCTCACCTTTATCTCCCTGTCCTCTCTCTCTTCTATCTCCCTCCTCTCTCTCACCTTTATCTCCCTGTCCTCTCTCTCTTCTCTCTCCCTCCTCTCTCTCACCTTTATCTCCCTGTCCTCTCTCTTCTCTCTCCCTCCTCTCTCACCTTTATCACCCTGTCCTCTCTCTCTTCTCTCTCTCCCTCCTCTCTCTCACCTGTATCTCCCTGTCCTCTCTCTCTCTTCTCTCTCCCTCACCTTTATCTCCCTGTCCTCTATATCTCTCCTCTCCCTCTCTCACCTTTATCACCCTGTCCTATATGGTAGTCTCTCTCCCTCACCTTTATCTCCCTGTCCTCTATGGGCTATCTCCCTCCTCTCTCTATCTCTCTCCCTATGGTCTCTCACCTTTATCTCCCTGGGCTATATGGTCTCTCTCTCCCTCCTCTCTCTGACCTTTATCTCCCTGTCCTCTCTCCCTTCTCTCATCCCTGGTAGTCTCACCTTTATCTCCCTGTCCTCTCTCCCTTCTTTCTTTCCCTAGTCTCACATTTATCTCCCTAGTCCTCTCTCCCTTCTTTCTCTCCCTATATCTCTCTTCTCTCTCTCCCCCTCCTCTCTCTCACCTTTATCTCCCTGTCCTCTCTCCCTTCTTTCTCTCCCTCCTCTCTCACCTTTATCTCCCTGTCCTCTCTCCCTAGTTTATCTCCCTGGTCTCTACTCTTCTCTCTCCCACCTTTATCTCCCTTTTCTCTTTCCCTCTCTCTTCTTACACCTTATCTCTCCCTCTTCTATCCCTGACAATATCGTAGTATATACAGTGCTTTGCGAAAGTATTCGGCCCACTTGAACTTTGCGACCTTTCAGGCTTCAAACATAAAGATATAAAACTGTATTTTTTTGTGAAGAATCAACAACAAGTGGGACACAATCATGAAGTGGAACAACATTTATTGGATATTTCAAACTTTAAAAAAAAAAACTGAAAAATTGGGCGTGCAAAATTATTCAGCCCCCTGAAGTATGGTAGTCTATATGGTCTATATGGGCTATAAGGTCGTCTATAAGGGGTATATGGGCTATATGGTAGTCTATATAGTCTATATGGGCTATATGGTAGTCTATATGGGCTATATGGTAGTCTATATGGGCTATATGGTAGTCTATATGGGCTATATGGTAGTTTATATGGGGTATATGGGCTATATGGTAGTTTATATGGGGTATATGGGCTATATGGTAGTCTATATGGGGTATATGGGCTATATGGTAGTTTATATGGGCTATATGGTAGTCTATATGGGCTATATGGTATATGGGCTATATGGTAGTCTATATGGGCTATATGGTAGTCTATATGGGCTATATGGTAGTCTATATGGGCTATATGGTAGTCTATATGGGCTATATGGTATATGGGCTATATGGTAGTCTATATGGGCTATATGGTAGTCTATATGGGCTATATGGTAGTCTATATGGGCTATATGGTAGTCTATATGGTCTATATGGGCTATATGGTAGTCTATATGGGCTATATGGTAGTTTATATGGGCTATATGGTAGTTTATATGGGCTATATGGTAGTTTATATTGGCTATATGGTAGTTTATATTGGCTATATGGTAGTTTATATGGGCTATATGGTAGTCTATATGGTCTATATGGTAGTCTATATGGGCTATATGGTAGTTTATATGGTCTATATGGTAGTCTATATGGTTGTCTATATGGTAGTCTATATGGGCTATATGCTAGTCTATATGGTAGTTCATGGTAGTTTATATGGGGTATATGGGCTATATGGTAGTCTATATGGGGTATATGGGCTATATGGTAGTTTATATGGGGTATATGGGCTATATGGTAGTCTATATGGGGTATATGGGCTATATGGTAGTCTATATGGTCTATATGGGCTATAGGGTAGTCTATATGGGGTATATGGGCTATATGGTAGTCTATATGGTCTATATGGGCTATAAGGTAGTCTATAAGGGGTATATGGGCTATATGGTAGTCTATATAGTCTATATGGGCTATATGGTAGTCTATATGGGCTATATGGTAGTCTATATGGGGTATATGGTAGTCTATATGGGGTATATGGTAGTCTATATGGGGTATATGGTAGTCTATATGGGGTATATGGGCTATATGGTAGTCTATATGGGCTATATGGTAGTCTATATGGTGTATATGGTAGTCTATATGGGCTATATGGTAGTCTATATGGGGTATATCGGCTATATGGTAGTCTATATGGGGTATATGGTAGTCTATATGGGCTATATGGTAGGGTATATGGTAGTCTATATGGGGTATATGGTAGTCTATATGGGCTATATGGTAGTCTATATGGGCTATATGGTAGTCTGTATGTGGTATATGGGCTATATGGTAGTCTATATGGTCTATATGGTAGTCTATATGGTCTATATGGTAGTCTATATGGTCTATATGGGCTATATGGTAGTCTATATGGGCTATATGGTAGTCTATATGGGCTATATGGTAGTCTATATGGGGTATATGGGCTATATGGTCTATATGGACTATATGGACTATATGGTAGTCTATATGGGCTATATGGTAGTCTATATGGGGTATATGGGCTATATGGTCTATATGGACTATATGGTAGTCTATATGGGCTATATGGTAGTTTATATGGGGTATATGGGCTATATGGTAGTTTATATGGGGTATATGGGCTATATGGTAGTTTATATGGGTTATTTAGGCATTATAGTGTAGTCGGTATATTTGGGTTATATGGGCTATATGGTAGTTGGTATATTTGCTATATGGTTGGCTACATGGTGGCCGATATGGGCTTATTGGTAGTTTATATGGGGTATATGGGCTATATGGTAGTCTATATGGGGTATATGGGCTATATGGTAGTCTATATGGGGTATATGGGCTATATGGTAGTTTATATGGGCTATATGGTAGTTTATATGGGGTATATGGGCTATATGCTAGTCTATATGGTAGTCTATATGGGGTATATGGGCTATATGGTAGTCTATATGGGGTATATGGGCTATATGGTAGTTTATATGGGGTATATGGGCTATATGGTAGTTTATATGGGCTATATGGTAGTTTATATGGGGTATATGGGCTATATGGTAGTTTATATGGGGTATATGGGCTATATGGTAGTCTATATGGGGTATATGGGCTATATGGTAGTTTATGTGGGGTATATGGGCTATATGGTAGTCTATATGGGGTATATGGTAGTCTATATGGGGTATATGGTAGTCTATATGGGCTACATGGTAGTCTATATGGGGTAGATGGGCTATATGGTAGTTTATATGGGCTATATGGTAGTTTATATGGGGTATATGGGCTATATGGTAGTCTATATGGGGTATATGGTAGTCTATATGGGGTATATGGCTATATGGTCTATATGGGCTATATGGTAGTCTATATGGGCTATATGGGGTATATGGTAGTCTATATGGGCTATATGGTGGTCTATATGGGGTATACGGGCTATATGGTAGTCTATATAGGCTATATGATAGTCTGTATATTTGCTATATGGTTGGCTACATGGTGGCCGATATGGGCTTAATGGTAGTTTATATGGATCCTATATGGGCTACATGGTAGTCTATATGGTAGGCTATACGGTAGTCTATATGGTAGTTCATATGGTAGCTTATATGGTAGTCTATATGGTCTATATGGTAGTCAATATGGGCTATATGATAGTCTATATGGTTTATATGGTAGTCTATATAGGCTATATGGTAGTCTGTGGTAGGCTATATAGGATATATGCTAGTCTATATGGGCTATAGTTTAGTCTATATGGTAGTCTATATCGGCTATAGTGTAGCCTATACAGTTGAAGTTGGAAGTTTACATACACTTAGGTTGGAGTCATTAAAACTAGTTTTTCAACCAGTCCACAAATTGCTTGTTAACAAACTATAGTTTTGGCATGTCGGTTAGGACATCTACTTTGTGCATGACACAAGTCATTTTTCCAACAATTGTTTACAGATTATTTCACTTATAATTCACTGTATCACAATTCCAGTGGGTCAGAAGTTTACATACACTAAGTTGACTGTGCCTTTAAACAGTTTGGAAATTTTCAGAAATTATGTCATGGCTTTAGAAGCTTCTGATAGGCTAATTGACATCATTTGAGTCAATTGGAGGTGTACCTATGGATGTATTTCAAGGCCTACCTTCAAACTCAGTGCCTCTTTGCTTGACATCATGGGACATGAAAAGAAATCAGCCAAGACCCCAGAAAAAATTAGACCCCCACAAGTCTGGCTTATCCTTGTGAGCAATTTCCAAATGCCTGAAGGTACCACGTTCATCTGTACAAACAATAGTACGCAAGTATAAACACCATGGGACATTGCAGCCGTCATACCGCTCAGGGAGGAGACACGTTCTCTCTCCTAGAGATGAACGTACTTTGGTGAGAAAAGTGCAAATGAAGAGAACAGCAGCAAAGGACCTTATGAAGATGCTGGAGGAAACAGGTACAAATGTATCTGGTCCTATATCGACATATATCGCTCAGCAAGGAAGAAGCCACTGATCCAAAACCACCATTAAAAAGTCAAACTACAGTTTGCAACTGCACATGGGGACAAAGATCGTACTTTTTGGAGATATGTCCTCTGGTCTGATGAAACAAAAATGGAACTGTTTGGCCATAATGACCATTATGACCGTTATGTTTGGAGGAAAAGGGGGAGGCTTGCAAGCCGGAGAACACCATCCCAAACATGATGCACGGGGGTGGCAGCATCATGTTGTGGGGGTGCTTTGCTGCAGGAGGGACTGGTGCAGTTCACAAAATAGATGGCATCATGAGGAATGAAAATAACGTGGATATATTGAAGCAACATCTCAAGACATCAGTCAGGAAGTTAAAGCTTGGTTGCAAATGGGTCTTCCAAATGGACAATGACCCCAAGCAGAAATACAAGCTGAAATAAGTCATTCTACTATTATTCTGACATTTCACATTCTGAAAATAAAGTGGTGATCCCAACTGACCTAAGACCGGGAATATTTACTAGGGTGAAATATCAGGAATGTTTAAAAAATGAGTTTAAATGTATTTGGCTAAGGTGTATGTAAACTTCCGACTTCAACTGTATATGGTAGTCTTTGTGGTAGTCTATATGGTCTACATGATAGTCTATAAAGGTATATTAGATCAACTATATGGGCTATATGCTAGTCTATATGGGCTATATGCTAGTCTATATCTATATGGTAGTCTATATGGGCTATATGGTAGTCTATATGGGCTATATGGTAGTCTATATGGGCTATATGGTAGTCTGTATGGGCTATATGGTAGTCTATGTGGTTTCAAGCTACTAGCTAGAACAGCCCATTAAAACCAGCAGGTAAAGAAAATGATATGAAATGTAGCCAATTAAAAAGACCAGCTTTACAAGCTCTTCTATTAACCTAGGTCAATAACTAACACGTACCACTGCAGTACACACACACACACACAGTGTGCAAGCTGCCATTCTGTTGTAACTCAACATAACGGCAGCAGATATTTTGTGGTTCCTATAATTTTGGCACCATACTGCAATGATAGTTCATGCTAGGCTTATGTCACATGATTTATACAGTTTATTTGTAATTTCGAATATCCAACAAATACATAAAGTATATAAAATATGACCAATGATGCAGCTATAGAACTGCCTTGGGAAGGGCTTCTGCATTTACAAAATACCAGTTCACACCAGCAGATGGAGACAGACTCCTGGAACCTGTAGCATTCTTCACCACTATTCACCAGACAGACTGAGGACAAGACAACCCCAGGTTATTTGAATTAAGTTTATTGTTATATGGCAATACGTTCCAGGCACTTTAAACTTCAACCAGATCAAAGTACCTCCTTAATGTTTTACTACAACAGGACAATACACTTACCAGCTCCAACACTTTACAGTACATACAAGGAAAAACAATGATATTTGCATTAAAAACTATACCTCGATAAATATATATCTTCATGTAACGTTAAGATGAAATAGGAAATATTCAAAATATTGTGATTTTTAAATACATACAAATTAAATAGATTTGTATAAAAGTAGAATTTATATCCAATCCATAGAAGACTGAGTTACAATTATCCATTTGAGAAGGTGCGGTGTACAGATACAGGCCCATTAAAGGTGTGGTGTACAGATACAGGCCCATTAAAGGTGTGGTGTACAGATACAGGCCCATTAAAGGTGTGGTGTACAGACACAGGCCCATTAAAGGTGGTAGAGTACACACACAGGCCCATTGAAAGGTGGTAGAGTAGACATACAGGCCCATTAAAGGTGGTAGAGTACAGACACAGGCCCATTAATGGTGGTAGAGTACACATACAGGCCCATTAAAGGTGGTAGAGTAGACATACAGGCCCATTAAAAGGTGGTAGAGTACACATACAGGCCCATTAAAAGGTGGTAGAGTAGACATACAGGCCCATTAAAGGTGGTAGAGTAGACATATAGGCCCATTAAATGTGGTAGAGTACACATACAGGCCCATTAAAGGTGGTAGAGTACACATACAGGCCCATTAAAGGTGGTAGAGTACACATACAGGCCCATTAAAGGTGGTAGAGTACACATACAGGCCCATTAAAAGGTGGTAGAGTACAGACACAGGCCCATTAAAGGTGGTAGAGTACACATACAGGCCCATTAAAGGTGGTAGAGTACACATACAGGCCCATTAAAGGTGGTAGAGTACACATACAGGCCCATTAAAGGTGGTAGAGTAGACATACAGGCCCATTAAAGGCGGCAGGCAGGTGAAGAAAACAATATGACAATATAATATGATATAATATGTACAACGATTTAGTCTAAATGAAAGGCTGTATTGTGGGTGACATAGAATCTAATATCCTAACTGCCTCCTGGTGTGATGATGATTATGATTAATAATAATAACATGTCCTTATGCTCTTTAGCCTTCATCACAACTATGAGCTGTATGTTAATCTGCTCAGCAGCATGAATATCAACCGACTGTATCTCGTCTTATAGTGTCTGTATACTGCTGGAACCTATAGACCTTTTTAAGAAGAGGGCAAGTGAACCGTGGAACCCCAAAGAACTTCCGGTGAGTTTGGAATTAAAAAATAAAAAAAGCTGTTCCATGGCGGCTGTAAACAGCTAGCTAGTTAACTTGGTGTAGTTGTTTTCTCAAGGTCAGAATTAGCATTTTTGACCATAGTAGTCATCGGTGGGATGGTCCATACATCCTGGGAAAATGTAAGTTTAACGTTATAGCTATATTTCCCATGGATGGTAACGTTAGCAGCAGCAGGAGGTGGCGGCGCCAGGATGATGTGTAGCACACGGGCAAGCTGTTTATCAAGTTAACCATCTATTCTAGTTCATGTCAGGTAGCTAGCTAGCTACATATAAATAGGATAGACAGCCATCCAATATTAGTTTTTTTAATGACACAAACGATAGCTTGATATGCTAAAAACAACAAGTTAGCTACCTAGCTAGTAGCTTAGCTAACTAGCTAATTGAACATATTTCCAGTCCCGAAGAGAAAACTATGACAATAGACAATTTAATATCAAACGTTATATCACTTGAGAATAATGAAGCAAGTCCTGGTGTAATTTCTATGTTTCTAATGAAGCAAAGTCCTGGTCTATGTTTCTTAATTTCAGATACAGAGACATGTGAAAGCTGCTAAATCCTGTCTGCGGATGAAGGTCCCAATGAAAGTCCCAAGCCCTGAAGAGACAAAATGCTATATTTCCAATGGGTGATATGCTATTGGTTTACAGTTAGAATTGGTTGTAGGATTACAACAATACTGTTAGAGTAACAATGCATAGATATAGAACATGCATGGCCAACCTTGCTGCTAGAGATCTATCTACTGGCTGAGCAGGTTTCTGTTCCAGCCCTTGCTGATTATATCTATTAGACACGATTCATTTAACTAATCAATCATATCTTGTGTTGGAGCAAAATGGATGTCTAAACCCACTACCCACATAACGAGGACAACCATGTTGAAGGGGACCAGATTAGACTCATAATGAGGATAACCATGTTGAAGGAGGCCAGATTAGACTCATAATGAGGATAACTATGTTGAAGGAGACCAGATTAGACTCTTCATGACGCTAACCATGTTGAAGGAGACCAGATTAGACTCATAATGAGGATAACCATGTTGAAGGAGACCAGATTAGACTCATAATGAGGATAACCATGTTGAAGGAGACCAGATTAGACTCATAATGAGGATAACCATGTTGAAGGAGACCAGATTAGACTCATAATGAGGATAACCATGTTGAAGGAGACCAGATTAGACTCATAATGAGGATAACCATGTTGAAGGAGACCAGATTAGACTCATAATGAGGATAACCATGTTGAAGGAGACCAGATTAGACTCATAATGAGGATAACCATGTTGAAGTAGACCAGATTAGACTCATAATGAGGATAACCATGTTGAAGGAGACCAGATTAGACTAATAATGAGGATAACCATGTTGAAGGAGACCAGATTAGACTCATAATGAGGATAACCATGTTGAAGGAGACCAGATTAGACTCATAATGAGGATAACCATGTTGAAGGAGACCAGATTAGACTCTTCATGACGCTAACCATGTTGAAGGAGACCAAATTAGACTCATAATGAGGATAACCATGTTGAAGGAGACCAGATTAGACTCATAATGAGGATAACCATGTTGAAGGAGACCAGATTAGACTCATAATGAGGATAACCATGTTGAAGGAGACCAGATAACATAATGAGGATAACCATGTTGAAGGAGACCAGATTAGACTAATAATGAGGATAACCATGTTGAAGGAGACCAGATTAGACTCATAATGAGGATAACCATGTTGAAGGAGACCAGATTAGACTCATAATAACCATGTTGAAGGAGACCAGATTAACTCTTCATGACGCTAACCATGTTGAAGGAGACCAGATTAGACTCATAATGAGGATAACCATGTTGAAGGAGACCAGATTAGACTCATAATGAGGATAACCATGTTGAAGGAGACCAGATTAGACTCATAATGAGGATAACCATGTTGAAGGAGACCAGATTAGACTCATAATGAGGATAACCATGTTGAAGGAGACCAGATTAGACTCATAATGAGGATAACCATGTTGAAGGAGACCAGATTAGACTCTTCATGACGCTAACCATGTTGAAGGAGACCAGATTAGACTCATAATGAGGATAACCATGTTGAAGGAGACCAGATTAGACTCATAATGAGGATAACCATGTTGAAGGAGACCAGATTAGACTCTTCATGACGCTAACCATGTTGAAGGAGACCAAATTAGACTCATAATGAGGATAACCATGTTGAAGGAGACCAGATTAGACTCATAATGAGGATAACCATGTTGAAGGAGACCAGATTAGACTCATAATGAGGATAACCATGTTGAAGGAGACCAGATTAGACTCATAATGAGGATAACCATGTTGAAGGAGACCAGATTAGACTCATAATGAGGATAACCATGTTGAAGGAGACCAGATTAGACTCATAATGAGGATAACCATGTTGAAGGAGACCAGATTAGACTCATAATGAGGATAACCATGTTGAGGTTGACAGGCTCAGAAGAGAGACATTATGACGGTGGGCCTTGAGGTTAACATGCTCAGGGGAGACATTATCACATATCACTATCAAGGTGTGCAGAAATGAATATTTTAAGGTTAATTTGATTTAATCTAAAAAGACATTGCTAAATACGTTGCTTGAAATGATTTTGAAATGAGTTTGCTTCATGTTATATCCCATCCTGGTGTAATTAATGTGCAGTTCAACATTATCACCACAAGGTGTCAGCACTAGCATTTGTATAGTCTAGCTTTACTGTAACCAAACCACTAGCTATGTCTCGTAACGTGAGGTTGATAATATATGAATCGCACAAGCTCGCGGTTCATTTAAACTACACTATATTTCTAAATTGAAACTAAGTGGGCAAAAGACCTGGGTAAAATATAGATGTGTTTAGGAGGAAAAGTCGACGAGCTGAGTGACAGATTAGTGAGGGGGAGGGGGGAAGAAGGTTGATAGTGGGGTCATTTCTAAACTGCTAGCTAACTTTGTTGTAAACAATGAGTCCGTCAAACATTGGATACAAACTACATTTAGTTGAGTTATATTGTTGGCTGTTGTGAGAGAAATGAATCCAGCTGGCTAACAAGGTCAGCTGATCTTTCTCAACCCTCACATCACGCTAGCTCTGGCTGGCTAACAAGGTCAGCTGATCTGTCTCTACCCTCACATCACGCTAGCTCTGGCTGGCTAACAAGGTCAACTGATCTTTCTCTACCCTCACATCACGCTAGCTCTGGCTGGCTAACAAGGTCAGCTGATCTTTCTCTACCCTCACATCACGCTAGCTCTGGCTGGCTAACAAGGTCAGCTGATCTTTCTCTACCCTCACATCACGCTAGCTCTGGCTGGCTAACAAGGTCAGCTGATCTTTCTCAACCCTCACATCACGCTAGCCCTGGCTGGCTAACAAGGTCAGCTGATCTGTCTCTACCCTCACATCACGCTAGCTCTGGCTGGCTAACAAGGTCAGCTGATCTGTCTCTACCCTCACATCACGCTAGCTCTGGCTGGCTAACAAGGTCAGCTGATCTTTCTCTACCCTCACATCACGCTAGCTCTGGCTGGCTAACAAGGTCAGCTGATCTTTCTCAACCCTCACATCACGCTAGCTCTGGCTGGCTAACAAGGTCAGCTGATCTGTCTCTACCCTCACATCACGCTAGCTCTGGCTGGCTAACAAGGTCAGCTGATCTGTCTCTACCCTCACATCACGCTAGCTCTGGCTGGCTAACAAGGTCAGCTGATCTGTCTCTACCCTCACATCACGCTAGCTCTGGCTGGCTAACAAGGTCAGCTGATCTGTCTCTACCCTCACATCACGCTAGCTCTGGCTGGCTAACAAGGTCAGCTGATCTGTCTCTACCCTCACATCACACTAGCTCTGGCTGGCTAACAAGGTCAGCTGATCTTTCTCAACCCTCACATCACGCTAGCTCTGGCTGGCTAACAAGGTCAGCTGATCTGTCTCTACCCTCACATCACGCTAGCTCTGGCTGGCTAACAAGGTCAGCTGATCTTTCTCTACCCTCACATCACGCTAGCTCTGGCTGGCTAACAAGGTCAACTGATCTGTCTCTACCCTCACATCACGCTAGCTCTGGCTGGCTAACAAGGTCACCTGATCTTTCTCTACCCTCACATCACGCTAGCTCTGGCTGGCTAACAAGGTCAGCTGATCTGTCCCTACCTCACATCACGCTAGCTCTGGCTGGCTAACAAGGTCAGCTGATCTGTCTCTACCCTCACATCACGCTAGCTCTGGCTGGCTAACCAAGGTCAGCTGATCTGTCTCTACCCTCACATCACGCTAGCTCTGGCTGGCTAACAAGGTCAGCTGATCTCTCTCTACACTCACATCACGCTAGCTCTGGCTGGCTAACAAGGTCAGCTGATCTTTCTCTACCCTCACATCACGCTAGCTCTGTGGTTATTTACTGTGCTAGCCTAATGCAACACCACCAGAGCAAACGGATAATAAAGGAGATAAACATTGTCTCATGATTGTGTTTAGTGTATCTGGTATCAAGTCAATAGGTCAATAAGTTGTTTTTTCAGTTTTTTGGTGGATCAAGAAATGCGAACTCATTTTGTGCTAGCTCGCCAACTACCTAGCTAGTTAGCAATTATGGGGTACCGCAGCACCGGATGTTTACTGGGGAACCTCTTGGTTGCGCGTACAGAACGTGTTATTATTCTGACAGTTGAAAAGGTCTATAGTCTGGATAAGTTATCTGAACCTCTCTCTCTCTCTCTCGAGGCAGCTCTTGATGTACACATTCACAGCCTGGACAGGACGCTTGTCTATTGCAGCCCATATCTAGAATACAGTATTTGTGTTTCTGGGTTCTTATGAAGTCCAGCTTCTCAAGTAGTATGGCCTCTTCTCCTTCTCTCTCTCCTCCTCCTTCACACTCTCTCCTCTCCCACTCCTTCTTTCCCTCCTCTCCCTCCTCCTTCACACTCTGTCCTCTCCCACTCCTCTCTCTCTCCTCCTCCTTCACACTCTCTCCTCTCCCACTCCTTCTTTCCCTCCTCCTCCTTCACTCTCTCCTCTCCCACTCCTTCTTTCCCTCCTCTCCCTCCTCCTTCTCTTTCTCCTCCCCTCCTCCCTTCTCCCCCCCCCCTTCTTCTCGCTTTCCTCCTCTCTATCCACTCAGAGCAGACAGAATGCTGGTGGTGGTTTAACAAGGGCACTTTGGGATGTTCATGTAGAAGACTGACCAATACCAGCTCATCTTATTACAAGACTGACCAATACCAGCTCATCTTACTACAAGATTGACCAATACCAGCTCATCTTATTACAAGACTGACCAATACCAGCTCATCTTACTACAAGACTGACCAATACCAGCTCATCTTACTACAAGACTGACCAATACCAGCTCATCTTATTACAAGACTGACAAATACCAGCTCATCTTATTACAAGACTGACAAATACCAGCTCATCTTGCTACAAGACTGACCAATATGTTTCATCTTTCATCATGGTCAATAAACCCAGGGAACCTTTCTGGTTGGACCGCATGGTCTTTAAACCCAGGGAACCTTTCTGGTTGTACCGTATGGTCTTTAAACCCAGGGAACCTTTCTGGTTGGACCGCATGGTCTTTAAACCCAGGGAACCTTTCTGGTTGGACCGCATGGTCAATAAACCCAGGGAACCTTTCTGGTTGGACCGCATGGTCAATAAACCCTGGAACCTTTCTGGTTGGACCACATGGTCAATAAACGCTGGAACATTTCTGGTTGGACCACATGGGCAATAAACCCAGGGAACCTTTCTGGTTGGACCGCATTGGTCAATAAACCCATAGAACCTTTCTGGTTGAACTGCATTGTCAATAATCCCACATGGTCCAATCAGGTTGTCAGGGGTGGGGCCAAAGTCTGTCCCTGGGGGTTGAAATCCTCAGCGGTTGGTTGGTTGGTGTCATGAGACTTGACCAATGGGCGGTGGCGCTAGTCAAACATGCCCCTCCTGGTGGGACTGGGGGACATCTTCCTGCTCAGACGAGGGGTTCCCTGGACACACACACACACACACACACACACACACACATACACACACACACCATGCGCACACACACACCATGCGCACACACACACACACACCATGCGCACACACACACACACACAACACACAAACCATGCGCACACACACAACATGCGCACACAAACGAACACAACACGCACACATAGATAACATTAGAACTACAGCGGAGAATAGTTGCTCTGCTCAAAACAAAAATATGTTTGTCAAAAAGTGATTTCAGGGCAAGCAGCTCTGGTACAGGGAACAGAGGTAAGGGTTAGAGGTCAGGGAAGAGAGGTAGGGGTTAGAGGTCAGGGAAGAGAGGTAAGGGTTAGAGGTCAGGGAAGAGAGGTAAGGGAAGAGAGGTAAGGGAAGAGAGGTAAGGGAAGAGAGGTAAGGGTCAGAGGTAAGGGTTAGAGGTCAGGGAAGAGAGATAAGGGTTATGGGTCAGGGAAGAGAGGTAAGGAAGAGAGGTAAGGGTCAGAGGTAAGGGTTAGAGGTCAGGGAAGAGAGATAAGGGTTATGGGTCAGGGAAGAGAGGTAAGGGTTAGAGGTCAGGGAAGAGAGGTAAGGGTTAGAGGTCAGGGAACAGAGGTAAGGGTTAGAGGTCAGGGAACAGAGGTAAGGGTTAGAGGTCAGGGAAGAGAGATAAGGGTTATAGGTCAGGGAAGAGAGGTAAGGGTTAGAGGTCAGGGAAGAGAGGTAAGGGTTAGAGGTCAGGGAAGAGAGGTAAGGGTTAGAGGTCAGGGAACAGAGTTAAGGGTTAGAGGTCAGAGAACAGAGGTTAGGGTCAGAGATCAGGGAACAGAGGTAAGGGTTAGAGGTCAGAGAACAGAGGTAAGGGTCAGAGATCAGGGAACAGAGGTAAGGGTTAGAGGTCAGAGAACAGAGGTAAGGGTTAGAGGTCAGAGAACAGAGGTAAGGGTTAGAGGTCAGAGAACAGAGGTAAGGGTTAGAGGTCAGGGAAGAGAGATAAGGGTTATAGGTCAGGGAAGAGAGGTAAGGGTTATAGGTCAGGGAAGAGAGGTAAGGGTTAGAGGTCAGGGAAGAGAGGTAAGGGTTAGAGGTCAGGGAACAGAGTTAAGGGTTAGAGGTCAGAGAACAGAGGTTAGGGTCAGAGATCAGGGAACAGAGGTAAGGGTTAGAGGTCAGAGAACAGAGGTAAGGGTCAGAGATCAGGGAACAGAGGTAAGGGTCAGAGATCAGGGAACAGAGTTAAGGGTTAGAGGTCAGAGAACAGAGGTTAGGGTCAGAGATCAGGGAACAAAGGTAAGGGTTAGAGGTCAGAGAACAGAGGTAAGGGTCAGAGATCAGGGAACAGAGGTAAGGGTTAGAGGTCAGAGAACAGAGGTAAGGGTTAGAGGTCAGAGAACAGAGGTAAGGGTCAGAAGTCAGAGAACAGAGGTAAGGGTTAGAGGTCAGAGAACAGAGGTAAGGGTTAGAGGTCAGGGAAGAGAGATAAGGGTTATAGGTCAGGGAAGAGAGGTAAGGGTTATAGGTCAGGGAAGAGAGGTAAGGGTTAGAGGTCAGGGAAGAGAGGTAAGGGTTAGAGGTCAGGGAACAGAGTTAAGGGTTAGAGGTCAGAGAACAGAGGTTAGGGTCAGAGATCAGGGAACAGAGGTAAGGGTTAGAGGTCAGAGAACAGAGGTAAGGGTCAGAGATCAGGGAACAGAGGTAAGGGTCAGAGATCAGGGAACAGAGGTAAGGGTTAGAGGTCAGAGAACAGAGGTAAGGGTTAGAGTTAAGGGTTAGAGGTCAGAGAACAGAGGTAAGGGTCAGAGATCAGGGAACAGCGGTAAGGGTTAGAGGTCAGAGAACAGAGGTAAGGGTCAGAGATCAGAGGTAAGGGTTAGAGGTCAGAGAACAGAGGTAAGGGTTAGAGTTAAGGGTTAGAGGTCAGAGAACAGAGGTAAGGGTCAGAGATCAGGGAACAGAGGTAAGGGTTAGAGTTAAGGTTTAGAGGTCAGAGAACAGAGGTAAGGGTCAGAGATCAGGGAACAGCGGTAGAGAGTACTGACCGGTGACTGGGCCTTAGAGAAGTTTACATGGGCGTACAACAACACTGCTATGTCCTTGTGACCCGCTTCCAGAGCGATAGACAGGGCATTGCTCTCATCCTAGAGAGAGAGAGAGGAAGAAGTAGAAAAAGGTAGAGAGGGAGAGAGAGAGCGCAAGAGAGAGAGAGAAAAGGGGATTCACTTTGTATATTATCTACCTCACTTGCTTTGGCAATGTTACACATGTTTCCCATGCCAATAAAGCCCTTGAATTGAATTGAATTGAAAAGGGGATACCTAGTCAGTTGTACAACTGAATGCCTTCAACTGAAAGAGACAGACAGACAGACAGACAGACAGACACAGACACAGACAGACAGAGACAGACAGACAGAAAGACACAGACAGACACAGACAGACACAGACAGACACAGACAGACACAGACAGACACAGACAGACACAGACAGACACAGACAGACAGACACAGACACAGACAGAGACAGACAGAGACACAGACAGACACTCACACTATCGCTGAGAGTGGCGTCGCAGCCCGGCTGGGCCAACAGTAGTTTGACTATCTCAGCGTGGCCATGTTCGCTGGCACACATCAGGGCTGTAGAACCCTCATCATCCTGGACATTGACCTCTGCCCCCTGGGCCAGCAGCGCCCGAACCATGTCCATTCTGCCATGACTGACCGCCAGCATCAGCCCTGTCTGGCCAGCCTGAGGGAGGGAGGGAGAGGGTTAGCATCATGTCCATCCTGCTAGCATCAGCCCTGTCTGGCCAGCCTGAGGGAGGGAGGGAGAGGGTTAGCATCATGTCCATCCTGCTAGCATCAGCCCTGTCTGGTCAGCCTGAGGGAGGGAGGGAGAGGGTTAGCATCATGTCCATCCTGCTAGCATCAGCCCTGTCTGGTCAGCCTGAGGGAGGGAGGGAGAGGGTTAGCATCATGTCCATCCTGCTAGCATCAGCCCTGTCTGGCCAGCCTGACCTCGAACCCTTACCTCTCTTCCCTGACCTCTAACCCTTACCTCGGTTCCCTGACCTCTAACCCTTACCTCTCTTCCCTGACCGTAGCCATTTGATTAGATGTTCAGGAGTCTTATGGGTTGGTGGTAGAAGCTGTTCAGAAACCTTTTGGACCTAGACGTGGCACTCTGGTAACGCTTGCCGTGTGGTAGCAGAGAGAAGAGTCTATGACTAGGATGGCTGGAGTCTGACAATTCTTAGGGCCTTGGGCACCCAATGTGTGGCTCAGTCGGTAGAGCATGGCGCTTGCAACGCCAAGCGTCGTGGGTGCAGTTTCCCCGCTGGGGCCACCCATATGTAAAAGTAGTGGCCCCAGCCGACTTGTAAGTCGCTTTGGACAAAAGCGTCTGCTAAATGGGATATATTTATTTATTTATTTTCCTCTGACACCGCCTGGTATAGAGGTCCTGAATGGCAGGAAGCTTGTCCCCAGTGATGTACTGGGCTCTGTCGTGCCTTGCCGTCGGTGGCAGTGCAGTTTCCGTACCCTCAGGCACTGATGCAACTAGTCAAGATGCTCTTGATGGTGCAGCTGTAGAACCTTTTGAGGATCTGAGGACAAATGCCAAATCTTTTCAGTGTCCTGAGGGGGAATAGGTTTTGTCGTGCCCTCTTCACGACTGTCTTGGTGTGTTTGGACCATGTTAGTTTGTTGTTGATGTGGAACTTGAAGCTCTCAACAGGCTCCACTACAGCCCCGTCGATGTGAATGGGGGCGTGCTCTGTCCTCCTTTTCCTGTTGAGGGAGAGGTTGTTGTCCTGGCACCACACGGTCAGGTCTCTGACCTCCTCCCTATAATGATGGTGTTGAGTCGTGCCTGGCCACGCAGTCATGAGTGAACAAGGAGTACAGGAGGAGACTACGCACCCCTGAGGGGCCCCCTGTTGAGGAGCAGCGTAATAGCGGATGTGTTTTGATGTTGTTACCTACCCTCACCACCTGGGAGCGGCCCGTGTTTAGTCCCAGAGTACTTAGCTTAGTGATGAGCTTTGAGGGCACTATGTTGTTGAACGCTGAGCTGTAGTCAATGAATAGGTGCTCCTTTTGTCCAGGTGGGAAAAGGCAGTGTGGAGTGCAGTAGAGATTGCATCATCTGTGGATCTGTTTGGACGGAATGCAAATTGGAGTGGCTCTAGGGTTCCGGAGCGCCAAGTCTAGGACCAAAAGGCTTCTCAACAGTTTTTACCCCCAAGCCATTAGACTCAAGAACAGGTAATCAAATGGCAACCCGGACTATTTGCATTGTGTGCCCCCCAAATAAACTTTGATTTGAGTTTTTTGGCCACTTTAGTTACGATACAAACCTTGTCAAAACATATTGGCCTCTGGGCTGGGCTACATGAGGTGTGTGACTGTGATTGGAAAAGTCGCAAAAAAAGGCTTTCTTATGCACTCATTCACAAGTGATACCCCATATTGTCACCCATTGAACTATTCTTGATTTAAAACTTGTCTTTACATATACTAGTCATACATGACCCCTGACCCCATACCTGGCTGGCCCCTGACCCCATACCTGGCTGGCCCCTGACCCCATACCTGGCTGGCCCCTGACCCCATACCTGGCTGGCCCCTGACCCCATACCTGGCTGGCCCCTGACCCCATACCTGGCTGGCCCCTGACCCCATACCTGGCTGGCCTTAGCGTTGACGTCTCCCTTGCTGAAGAGGTACTCTACGATGGCCATGTCTTTAGGAGCCTCCACAGCCGCCAGCACAGACAGCATGATGGGAGTATAGCCAGCCTTATTCTGCTGGTTCACGTTACACACATCTGGAATAAACAACAACAACGTTACAGTCTGGAAGTAAACAACAACAGTCTGGATGTAAACAACATTAAAGTTGAAGTAAAAAACAACAGTCTGGATGTAAACAACAACATTAAATTTGAAGTAAACAACAACATTTTGTTTAAATGTTTATTTATTTAACACTAACTAGTGTTGTAACACGAGACAGACAGGAGGACAGAGAGACTGTATGTTTCCTCACTTGCGTTGAGCAGCGTCTTGACGATGTGGAAGTTGGAGTGTGACACGCTGTAGTGGAGCGCTGTGTTCCGTTACCGTCCGCCATGTTGACAATGTGACGCAGCATGGCCGGCGAGATGTCCCGGAACGCTGTTAAATAGTCCTCCACTATGCCGGGCACCACAGTCTTCTGACTGGACACCCAGAACCACTCGCTCTGAACTGTGTTCACACAGGCTCTCTAGAGGACGGCGACACAGAGATCAGACACTGTGAACCACTAGAACAGTGCTGCTGTGATGTGAATAGGAGTTGCTTTACTGTGAGTCAAATCTCATAAATAAATGTTAGTGATGGTTAATTTCTTCATTGTTCTTGTGAGCTACGGCAAACATCAAATCAGGACAATCGTCAGAGCAGACGGCATCCTCTGCCAGAGATCTACCGGGCCGACAGCCCAGTAGAGAAAAGAGGAGAAAAGCTGAGTAAAATGGACCTGCAGCGGAGTTAGTTCCTGACTCTACTGTGCTGAGAGACAAGAGTTGTTTGGACAGACAATAGTGAGTGGACAAGGAGAGAGAGAGAGAGAGAGAGAGCTAACCAAGGAGGGCCTACAACAGCACCTAGATCTTCTGCACAGATTCTGTCAGACCTGGGCCCTGACAGTTAATCCCAGTAAGACAAAAAAGGTCCAGTTTCCAGGACCATAAATACAAATTCCACCTAGACACCGTTGTCCTAGAGTACACAAGAACTATACATACCTCGGCCTAAACATCAGCGCTACAGGTAACTTCCACAAGGCTGTGAACGATCTGAGAGACAATGCAAGAAGGGCCTTCTATGCCATCAAAAGGAACATAAAATTTGACATCCCAATTAGGATCTGATTAAAAATACTTGAATCAGTCATAGAACCCATTGCCCTTTATGGTTGTGAGGTTTGGGGTCTGCTCACCAACCAATAATTCATAAAATGGGATAAACACCAAATTGAGACTGCACGCAGAATTCTGCAAAAATATCCTCTGTGTACAATGTAAAACACCCAATAATGCAGAGCAGAATTAGGGCGATACCCACTAATTATCAAAATCCAGAAAAGAGACGTTAAACCACCTAAAAGGAAGTGATTCCCAAACCTTCCATAACAAAGCCATCACCTACAGAGAGAGTCCCTTAAGCAAGCTGGTCCTGGGGCTCTGTGGGGTGTGTTTGTGTTTATGAACAGAGCCCCAGGACCAGCTTGCTTAAGGGACTCTCTGACTATTCTCCAGGACAGCAATACTATAAGACCCAACAAAATGAGAAAACTAAAAGATAATTACTTGACACATTGGAAATAATTAACAAAGAAACTGAGCAAACTAGAATGCTATTTGGCCCTAAACAGAGAGTACAAAGTGACAGAATACCTCACAACTGTGACTGACCCATACTTAAGGAAAGCTTTGACTATGTACAGACTCAGTGAACATAGCCTTGCTATTGAGAAAGGCTGCCGTAGGCAGACATGGCTCTCAAGAGAAGACAGGCTATGTGCACACTGCCCACAAAATGAGGTGGAAACTGAGCTGCACTTCCTAACCTCATGCCCAATGTATGACCATATTAGAAACACATATTTTCCTCAGACTTCAAAGACCCACAAAGAATTGTTAAAAAACAAACCCAATATCCCAACCCAAACCCATATCTACTGGGTGCAATACCACAGTGTGCCATCACAGCAGCAAGATGTGTGACCTGTGAAGAACAAACAGCATTGTACATGTATTTATTTTCCTTTCTTTTCCCTTTTGTACTTTAACTATTTGCAAATATGACATTTGTAATGTCTTTAGGAACTTATGTGAGTGTAATATTTACTCTTCATTTCACTTTTGTCTAGGCAATGTAAACAGAGACAGAGAGAGAGACAGAGAGATAGAGACAGACAGAGAGACAGAGAGAGACAGGGAGAGAGAGACAGAGAGAGAGAGAGAGAGAGAGACAGAGAGAGAGAGAGAGAGAGAGACAGAGAGACAGAGAGAGAGAGACAGAGAGACAGAGAGAGAGAGAGAGAGAGAATTGTTCAGAAGCAGAGTTAATAACAACTGTTGCTCACCACATCTTTACTGGTTAAGGCCTTGCCATCATTCAGGTGGTTCTTCAACACGTTACATGCAGCCAACATCTTCTCACTCAACTCAAACCTGGAGAGACAGAGAGACAGGACTCTGAATTGCATTCAGACAAATGGACAATTTCTTTATTTTCCAAATCTAGGGGTGAAAGTAGATGTGGTTTCTTACTGGTATGGAACGTACTATATTATTGATCACCCTAATCGTAGAATTACATATAGAACCCCTATTAAGGTAGTACGATCTCAGTGGGTCTAATCATAGAATTACATATAGAACCCCTATTAATGTAGTATGATCTCAGTGGGTCTAGTCACAGAATTACATATAGAACCCCTATTAATGTAGTATGATCTTAGTGGGTCTAATCACAGAATTACATATAGAACCCCTATTAATGTAGTATGATCTCAGTGGGTCTAGTCACAGAATTACATATAGAACCCCTATTAATGTAGTATGATCTCAGTGGGTCTAGTCACAGAATTACATATAGAACCCCTATTAATGTAGTATGATCTCAGTGGGTCTAGTCACAGAATTACATATAGAACCCCTATTAATGTAGTATGATCTCAGTGGGTCTAGTCACAGAATTACATATAGAACCCCTATTAATGTAGTATGATCTCAGTGAGTCTAATCATAGAATTACATATAGAACCCCTATTAATGTAGTATGATCTCAGTGAGTCTAATCATAGAATTACATATAGAACCCATATTAATGTAGTATGATCTCAGTGGGTCTAGTCACAGAATTACATATAGAACCCCTATTAATGTAGTATGATCTCAGTGGGTCTAGTCACAGAATTACATATAGAACCCCTATTAATGTAGTATGATCTCAGTGGGTCTAATCATAGAATTACATATAGAACCCCTATTAATGTAGTATGATCTCAGTGGGTCTAATCATAGAATTACATATAGAACCCCTATTAATGTAGTATGATCTCAGTGGGTCTAATCACAGAATTACATATAGAACCACTATTAATGTAGTATGATCTCAGTGGGTCTAATCATAGAATTACATATAGAACCCCTATTAATGTAGTATGATCTCAGTGAGTCTAATCATAGAATTACATATAGAACCCCTATTAATGTAGTATGATCTCAGTGGGTCTAGTCACAGAATTACATATAGAACCCCTATTAATGTAGTATGATCTCAGTGGGTCTAATCATAGAATTACATATAGAACCCCTATTAATGTAGTATGATCTCAGTGAGTCTAATCACAGAATTACATATAGAACCCCTATTAATGTAGTATGATCTCAGTGGGTCTAATCACAGAATTACATATAGAACCCCTATTAATGTAGTATGATCTCAGTGGGTCTAATCATAGAATTACATATAGAACCCCTATTAATGTAGTATGATCTCAGTGGGTCTAATCATATAATTACATATAGAACCCCTATTAATGTAGTATGATCTCAGTGGGTCTAATCATAGAATTACATATAGAACCCCTAATAATGTAGTATGATCTCAGTGGGTCTAGTCACAGAATTACATATAGAACCCCTATTAATGTAGTATGATCTCACTGGGTCTAATCATAGAATTACATATAGAACCCCGAATAAATTAGGACGATCTCAGTGGGTCTAATCATAGAATTACATATAGCACCCCTATTAATGTAGTATGATCTCAGTGGGTCTAGTCACAGAATTACATATAGAACCCCTATTAATGTAGTACGATCTCACTGGGTCTAATCATAGAATTACATATAGAACCCCTAATAATGTAGAACCCCTATTAATGTAGTATGATCTCAGTGGGTCTAATCATAGAATTACATATAGAACCCCTATTAATGTAGTATGATCTCAGTGGGTCTAATCATAGAATTACATATAGAACCCCTATTAATGTAGTATGATCTCAGTGGGTCTAATCATAGAATTACATATAGAACCCCTATTAATGTAGTATGATCTCAGTGGGTCTAATCATAGAATTACATATAGAACCCCTATTAATGTAGTATGATCTCAGTGGGTCTAATCATAGAATTACATATAGAACCCCTATTAATGTAGTATGATCTCAGTGGGTCTAATCATAGAATTACATATAGAACCCCTATTAATGTAGTATGATCTCAGTGGGTCTAATCATAGAATTACATATAGAACCCCTATTAATGTAGTATGATCTCAGTGGGTCTAGTCACAGAATTACATATAGAACCCCTATTAATGTAGTAATGATCTATTAATGTAGTATGATGTCAGTGGGTCTAATCATAGAATTACATATAGAACCCTATTAATGTAGTATCATGTCAGTGGGTCTAATCACAGAATTACATATAGAACCCCTATTAATGTAGTATGATCTCAGTGGGTCTAGTCACAGAATTACATATAGAACCCCTATTAATGTAGTATGATCTCAGTGGGTCTAATCATAGAATTACATATAGAACCCCTATTAATGTAGTATGATCTCAGTGGGTCTAATCACAGAATTACATATAGAACCCCTATTAATGTAGTATGATCTCAGTGGGTCTAATCACAGAATTACATATAGAACCCCTATTAATGTAGTATCATCTCAGTGGGTCTAATCACAGAATTACATATAGAACCCCTATTAATGTAGTATGATCTCAGTGGGTCTAATCATAGAATTACATATAGAACCCCTATTAATGTAGTATGATCTCAGTGGGTCTAATCATAGAATTACATATAGAACCCCTATTAATGTAGTATGATCTCAGTGGGTCTAGTCACAGAATTACGTATAGAACCCCTATTAATGTAGTATGATCTCACTGGGTCTAATCATAGAATTACATATAGAACCCCTATTAATGTAGTACGATGTCAGTGGGTCTAGTCACAGAATTACATATAGAACCCCTATTAATGTAGTATGATCTCAGTGGGTCTAGTCACAGAAATACGTATAGAACCCCTATTAATGTAGTACGATCTCAGTGGGTCTAGTCACAGAATTACGTTTAGGGACCGGTCGAAATTAATGCAACTGTTACCCGGAGGAAAATGGGAGAGGGTTTCGCTTTTTTTAAATTTAGTCCAGGGAGGGTCATGTAATTAGTAATTTATTAAATGTCAGAAGTTTGGAAGTTACGTATTGAATTCGACTATGTGTAACTTCGGTGTACAACCCCTCTCTCTTATTCTCCTCGCTGTGCCTGGGAGGATACCTTTTCATTGGCTGTTCGATCAGTCCCTCTGTGTCCAGAACGTGGGCGTGTAGAGTATCTAGTGACTCAAATAGCGCTTGCAGTGATAATGTAGGGAACTGGTGCGCAACAACAACAACAAAAACAGTGGTAGAAATGCCGCAATTGAAAACAGCAACTTGGAACTCTGAAATATCCGACTTCAGACTTCAGTGCGTTCAAGAAAACTGGGAAAAAACTAGCTCCAACTGGGAAAAGGTTTTGAACGGTCATCCAACTTGGAATTCAAAGTCGGAATCCCTCTACACCTAAAGACCACTCGAGTTCCCAGTTTTTCTTAAAAGCATTAAAAAAACTGTTTGATCACAGCAACAAGCATGGCTTCTCACAATTAAGTAAGTACCACAGCTTGTGAAAACAGTTACCTTCACAATAATTTAAGGGTTTCTTTGCAGTCTCTGTCTACTGAAAAGAGTCTAGAAAAGTTCAATGGAAGTTTGGAGACGAAAGAAGATGTCTCCTCAATGAGGAAAAAGTTCATGGATGAAATCGAGTGTTGGAGGAGTTGCTACTAAATGGGGAAGACAACATGTGGATGGCTGGACTATCGGTTTGCCTACGAGTTGTTCTCCTACTTCCTTTATTTTTTTTTTTTTATGTGTTTCCTTTCATTTCCTTTATGTGACCCGATTCAGGAAACTATGTCGCAAGTCACAACTTCACAGGAGGCTGTTCGAACACTAAATATTTGTATCATTTGTTCATGGAGCTGACATGTGATAATGGTGTAATTGATTTTTCTTGGCATTTCATTTAAATGATTGTGATAAATTTTGTTTTACCGGTACGGCGTACTCGCACTATTCATTTCTCCCCTGAATTCACTCAACCCACCTCTCTCTCATCTCTAGCTTGTCTCCTCCTCCCTCCTCTTCACTCCTTCCCGCTTCCACTGCTCCCTCGTTCTGGAATTCCTCTGTGTTCCTCTCTTCAGCTTCCTCTTCTCCTCCGAACACATTCCCCTCCTCCTCCTCTTCCTCCTCTTCTTCCTCCTCCTCCTCTTCTTCTGTATCAGAGGAGCTGCTGTCCTCTGATTCATCACTCGACGTTGTCTCGTACCTGCATCAGAACGCCAACAGGGGAAGACAAAGTCAACACTATCTCACAGAACTACTGCATGTCAGTCAGGTTTCAGAAAGAAAACACAACCAGCCAGCAGCATAATACTACATCATACTTGTTCCTGCATTTGGGCTGCTGATTGATTTGGGCTGCCCGTAGATACTGCTGATTGATTTGGGCTGCCCGTAGATACTGCTGATTGATTTGGGCTGCCCGTAGATACTGCTGATTGATTTGGGCTGCCCGTAGATACTGCTGATTGATTTGGGCTGCCCGTAGATACTGCTGATTGATTTGGGCTGCCCGTAGATACTGCTGATTGATTTGGGCTGCCCGTAGATACTGCTGATTGATTTGGGCTGCCCGTAGATACTGCTGATTGATTTGGGCTGCCCGTAGATACTGCTGATTGATTTGGGCTGCCGGTAGATACTGTTGATTGACTGATTGATTTGAAAACACATACAGTATATACTCAGTAGATTTGTTGAAATGTGACTAATAATAATAGTGAACAATAATATAAGCTGGGATTGCAAAAGTTGCCCATTTATTTCCATTGTGGTCTCTGATTATTATTTTTGTTTAATGGCTACTGATACGAACGCACTACAGAGATACACATTCAAAATGTCTACTGATACGAACGCACTACAGAGATACACATTCAAAATGTCTACTGATACGAACGCACTACAGAGATACACATTCAAAATGTCTACTGATACGAACGCACTACAGAGATACACATTCAAAATGTCTACTGATACGAACGCACTACAGAGATACACATTCAAAATGGCTACTGATACAAACTCACTACAGAGATACACATTCAAAATGGCTACTGATACGAACGCACTACAGAGATACACATTCAAAATGGCTACTGATACAAACTCACTACAGAGATACACATTCAAAATGGCTACTGATACGAACGCACTACAGAGATACACATTCAAAATGGCTACTGATACAAACTCACTACAGAGATACACATTCAATGATTCTACTATTTGCTGTTTGCATTGAAAAGATCAAATCACAGTCTCTAGACCAGTGGTATTCAAACTTTCTCAGCAGGGCCCCGGTTTTATTCTACAGAATTTCTGGCAACCCCACTGCAATTACCTGAGTCGTAACCCCGACTGTGAATACCACTGCTCTAGGACCTGTTGTAATAACTACATCCTGCAGACTGACCCTCCATTGACTCCTACAAACTGTAGGTTCTTCTTGGTTCCCAAAGAACCCTGGCGGGCATCTTTCTTCTTCATGATGGACTTCAGAGCGCTCTTACGACCTGGGAGGGATGAATGAAAGGCAGGAGACAACACTTATTAATGAACATATAAATCTGGAGGACATGAATGTACGGTATGTCACCTATATTGTTCATGACCCCTGATCCATCGAACAAAAGGACCCATGTCAGATCGAATCAAATGTTATTAGTCACATGCGCCGAATAAAACAGGTGTAGTAGACCTCACAGTGAAATGCTGAATACAACAGGTGTAGTAGACCTCACAGTGAAATGCTGAATACAACAGGTGTAGTAGACCTCACAGTGAAATGCTGAATACAACAGGTGTAGTAGACCTCACAGTGAAATGCTGAATACAACAGGTGTAGTAGACCTCACAGTGAAATGCTGAATACAACAGGTGTAGTAGACCTCACAGTGAAATGCTGAATACAACAGGTGTAGTAGACCTCACAGTGAAATGCTGAATACAACAGGTGTAGTAGACCTCACAGTGAAATGCTGAATACAACAGGTGTAGTAGACCTCACAGTGAAATGCTGAATACAACAGGTGAAGACCTCACAGTGAAATGCTGAATACAACAGGTGTAGTAGACCTTACAGTGAAATGCTGAATACAACAGGTGTAGTAGACCTCACAGTGAAATGCTGAATACAACAGGTGTAGTAGACCTCACAGTGAAATGCTGAATACAACAGGTGTAGTAGACCTCACAGTGAAATGCTGAATACAACAGGTGTAGTAGACCTCACAGTGAAATGCTGAATACAACAGTGTAGTAGACCTCACAGTGAAATGCTGAATACAACAGGTGTAGTAGACCTCACAGTGAAATGCTGAATGCAACAGGTGTAGTAGACCTCACAGTGAAATGCTGAATACAACAGGTGTAGTAGACCTCACAGTGAAATGCTGAATACAACAGGTGTAGTAGACCTCACAGTGAAATGCTGAATACAACAGGTGTAGTAGACCTCAGTGAAATACTGAATACAACAGGTGTAGTAGACCTCACAGTGAAATGCTGAATACAACAGGTGTAGTAGACCTTACAGTGAAATGCTGACTACAACAGGTATAGTAGACCTCACAGTGAAATGTTGAATACAACAGGTGTAGTAGACCTCACAGTGAAATGCTGAATACAACAGGTGTAGTAGACCTTACAGTAAAAATGCTGAATACAACAGGTGTAGTAGACCTTACAGTGAAATGCTGAATACAACAGGTGAAGTAGACCTTACAGTGAAATGCTGACTACAACAGGTGTAGTAGACCTCACAGTGAAATGCTGAATACAACAGGTGTAGTAGACCTCACAGTGAAATGCTGAATACAACAGGTGTAGTAGACCTCACAGTGAAATGCTGACTACAACAGGTGTAGTAGACCTTACAGTGAAATGCTGACTACAACAGGTGTAGTAGACCTTACAGTGAAATGCTGAATACAACAGGTGTAGTAGACCTCACAGTGAAATGCTGAATACAACAGGTAGACCTCACAGTGAAATGCTGAATACAACAGGTGTAGTAGACCTCACAGTGAAATGCTGAATACAACAGGTGTAGTAGACCTCACAGTGAAATGCTGAATACAACAGGTGTAGTAGACCTTACAGTGAAATGCTGAATACAACAGGTGTAGTAGACCTTACAGTGAAATGCTGAATACAACAGGTGTAGTAGACCTCACAGTGAAATGCTGAATACAACAGGTGTAGTAGACCTCACAGTGAAATGCTGAATACAACAGGTGTAGTAGACCTCACACTGAAATGCTGACTACAACAGGTGTAGTAGACCTTACAGTGAAATGCTGAATACAACAGGTGTAGTAGACCTTACAGTGAAATGCTGAATACAACAGGTGAAGACCTCACAGTGAAATGCTGAATACAACAGGTGTAGTAGACCTCACAGTGAAATGCTGAATACAACAGGTGTAGTAGACCTCACAGTGAAATGCTGAATACAACAGGTGTAGTAGACCTTACAGTAAAAATGCTGAATACAACAGGTGTAGTAGACCTCACAGTGAAATGCTGAATACAACAGGTGTAGTAGACCTCACAGTGAAATGCTGAATACAACAGGTGTAGTAGACCTCACAGTGAAATGCTGAATACAACAGGTGTAGTAGACCTCAGAGTGAAATGCTGAATACAACAGGTGTAGTAGACCTCACAGTGAAATGCTGAATATAACAGGTGTAGTAGACCTCACAGTGAAATGCTGAATACAACAGGTGTAGTAGACCTCACAGTGAAATGCTGAATACAACAGGTGTAGTAGACCTCACAGTGAAATGCTGAATACAACAGGTGTAGTAGACCTCACAGTGAAATGCTGAATACAACAGGTGTAGTAGACCTTACAGTAAAAATGCTGAATACAACAGGTGTAGTAGACCTCACAGTGAAATGCTGAATACAACAGGTGTAGTAGACCTCACAGTGAAATGCTGAATACAACAGGTGTAGTAGACCTCACAGTGAAATGCTGAATACAACAGGTGTAGTAGACCTCAGAGTGAAATGCTGAATACAACAGGTGTAGTAGACCTCACAGTGAAATGCTGAATATAACAGGTGTAGTAGACCTCACAGTGAAATGCTGAATACAACAGGTGTAGTAGACCTCACAGTGAAATGCTGAATACAACAGGTGTAGTAGACCTCACAGTGAAATGCTGAATACAACAGGTGTAGTAGACCTCACAGTGAAATGCTGAATACAACAGGTGTAGTAGACCTCACAGTGAAATGCTGAATATAACAGGTGTAGTAGACCTCACAGTGAAATGCTGAATACAACAGGTGTAGTAGACCTCACAGTGAAATGCTGAATACAACAGGTGTAGTAGACCTCACAGTGAAATGCTGAATACAACAGGTGTAGTAGACCTCACAGTGAAATGCTGAATACAACAGGTGTAGTAGACCTCACAGTGAAATGCTGAATACAACAGGTGTAGTAGACCTCACAGTGAAATGCTGAATACAACAGGTGTAGTAGACCTCACAGTGAAATGCTGAATACAACAGGTGTAGTAGACCTCACAGTGAAATGCTGAATACAACAGGTGTAGTAGACCTCACAGTGAAATGCTGAATACAACAGGTGTAGTAGACCTCACAGTGAAATGCTGAATACAACAGGTGTAGTAGACCTCACACTGAAATGCTGACTACAACAGGTGTAGTAGACCTCACAGGGAAATGCTGAATACAACAGGTGTAGTAGACCTCACACTGAAATGCTGACTACAACAGGTGTAGTAGACCTCACAGTGAAATGCTGAATACAACAGGTGTAGTAGACCTCACAGTGAAATGCTGAATATAACAGGTGTAGTAGACCTCACAGTGAAATGCTGAATACAACAGGTGTAGTAGACCTCACAGTGAAATGCTGAATACAACAGGTGTAGTAGACCTCACAGTGAAATGCTGAATACAACAGGTCTAGCTAGACCTCACAGTGAAATGCTGAATACAACAGGTGTAGTAGACCTCACAGTGAAATGCTGAATACAACAGGTGTAGTAGACCTCACAGTGAAATGCTGACTACAACAGGTATAGTAGACCTCACAGTGAAATACTGAATACAACAGGTGTAGTAGACCTCACAGTGAAATGCTGAATATAACAGGTGTAGTAGACCTCACAGTGAAATGCTGAATACAACAGGTGTAGTAGACCTCACAGTGAAATGCTGAATACAACAGGTGTAGTAGACCTCACAGTGAAATGCTGAATACAACAGGTGTAGTAGACCTCACAGTGAAATGCTGAATACAACAGGTGTAGTAGACCTCACAGTGAAATGCTGAATACAACAGGTGTAGTAGACCTCACACTGAAATGCTGACTACAACAGGTGTAGTAGACCTTACAGTGAAATGCTGAATACAACAGGGGAAGACCTCACAGTGAAATGCTGAATACAACAGGTGTAGTAGACCTCACAGTGAAATGCTGAATACAACAGGTGTAGTAGACCTCACAGTGAAATGCTGAATACAACAGGTGTAGTAGACCTCACAGTGAAATGCTGAATATAACAGGTGTAGTAGACCTCACAGTGAAATGCTGAATACAACAGGTGTAGTAGACCTCACAGTGAAATGCTGAATACAACAGGTGTAGTAGACCTCACAGTGAAATGCTGAATACAACAGGTCTAGCTAGACCTCACAGTGAAATGCTGAATACAACAGGTGTAGTAGACCTCACAGTGAAATGCTGAATACAACAGGTGTACTAGACCTCACAGTGAAATGCTGAATACAACAGGTGTACTAGACCTCACAGTGAAATGCTTACCTTACTTAACCTAGTGTCTGTGTAGCAGGGTAACAAGGCCTTTAGCTAGCCCCTGTGTCTGTGTAGCAGGGTAACAAGGCCTCTAGCTAACCCCTGTGTCTGTGTAGCAGGGTAACAAGGCCTTTAGCTAGCCCCTGTGTCTGTGTAGCAGGGTAACAAGGCCTTTAGCTAACCCCTGTGTCTGTGTAGCAGGGTAACAAGGCCTTTAGCTAACCCCTGTGTCTGTGTAGCAGGGTAACAAGGCCTTTAGCTAGCCCCTGTGTCTGTGTAGCAGGGTAACAAGGCCTTTAGCTAACCCAGTGTCTGTGTAGCAGGGTAACAAGGCCTTTAGCTAGCCCCTGTGTCTGTTTAGCAGGGTAACAAGGCCTCCAGCTAACCCAGTGTCTGTGTAGCAGGGTAACAAGGCCTCTAGCTAACCCCTGTGTCTGTGTAGCAGGGTAACAAGGCCTCTAGCTAGCCCAGTGTCTGTGTAGCAGGGTAACAAGGCCTCTAGCTAACCCCAGTGTCTGTGTAGCAGGGTAACAAGGCCTTTAGCTAACCCCTGTGTCTGTGTAGCAGGGTAACAAGGCCTCTAGCTAGCCCCTGTGTCTGTTTAGCAGGGTAACAAGGCCTCCAGCTAGCCCCAGTGTCTGTGTAGCAGGGTAACAAGGCCTTTAGCTAGCCCCTGTGTCTGTGTAGCAGGGTAACAAGGCCTCCAGCTAGCCCCAGTGTCTGTGTAGCAGGGTAACAAGGCCTCTAGCTAGCCCCTGTGTCTGTGTAGCAGGGTAACAAGGCCTCCAGCTAGCCCCTGTGTCTCTGGGTAACAAGCAGGGTAACAAGTCCTACAGCTCCAGCTATCTCAAACATTATAAATGGGCTGTGGGTGTTTTCCAACAGTAGTAGGGAACAGTAGAGTTCTGTGCCTGAGAAGCGTTGCCAGATTGAGAGGCCAGTCCAGCCGTAGCATGGTATCGTGCAGGAGTAATGTGTGTGTGTGTGTGTGTGTGTGTGTGTGTGTGTGTGTGTGTGTGTGTGTTGCCAGATTGGAAGTAGTTCCATTGGTTGTCAGATTAGTAGTAGTTCTGTGTGTTGCCAGATTGGTAGTAGTTCCATTGGTTGTCAGATTAGTAGTAGTTCTGTGTGTTGCCAGATTGGTAGTAGTTCTGTGTGTTGTCAGATTAGTAGTAGTTCTGTGTGTTGCCAGAATAGTAGTAGTTCTGTGTGTTGCCAGAATAGTAGTAGTTCTGTGTGTTGCCAGATTAGTAGTAGTTCTGTGTGTTGCCAGATTAGTAGTAGTTCTGTGTGTTGTCAGATTAGTAGTAGTTCTGTGTGTTGTCAGATTAGTAGTAGGTCTGTGTGTTGTCAGATTAGTAGTAGTTCTGTGTGTTGTCAGATTGGTAGTAGGTCTGTGTGTTGTCAGATTGGTAGTAGGTCTGTGTGTTGTCAGATTGGTAGTAGTTCCATTGGTTGTCAGATTAGTAATAGTTATGTGTGTTGTCAGATTAGTAGTAGTTCTGTGTGTTGTCAGATTAGTAGTAGTTCTGTGTGTTGTCAGATTAGTAGTAGTTCTGTGTGTTGTCAGATTGGTAGTAGTTCTGTGTGTTGTCAGATTGGTAGTAGGTCTGTGTGTTGTCAGATTGGTCGTAGGTCTGTGTGTTGTCAGATTAGTAGTAGGTCTGTGTGTTGTCAGATTGGTAGCAGTTCTGTGTGTTGTCAGATTGGTAGTAGTTCTGTGTGTTGTCAGATTAGTAGTAGTTCTGTGTGTTGTCAGATTAGTAGTAGTTCTGTGTGTTGCCAGAATAGTAGTAGTTCTGTGTGTTGCCAGATTAGTAGTAGTTCTGTGTGTTGCCAGATTAGTAGTAGTTCTGTGTGTTGTCAGATTAGTAGTAGTTCTGTGTGTTGTCAGATTAGTAGTAGGTCTGTGTGTTGTCAGATTAGTAGTAGTTCTGTGTGTTGTCAGATTGGTAGTAGGTCTGTGTGTTGTCAGATTGGTAGTAGGTCTGTGTGTTGTCAGATTGGTAGTAGTTCCATTGGTTGTCAGATTAGTAATAGTTCTGTGTGTTGTCAGATTAGTAGTAGTTCTGTGTGTTGTCAGATTAGTAGTAGTTCTGTGTGTTGTCAGATTAGTAGTAGTTCTGTGTGTTGTCAGATTAGTAGTAGTTCTGTGTGTTGTCAGATTGGTAGTAGTTCTGTGTGTTGTCAGATTGGTAGTAGGTCTGTGTGTTGTCAGATTGGTCGTAGTTCTGTGTGTTGTCAGATTAGTAGTAGGTCTGTGTGTTGTCAGATTGGTAGCAGTTCTGTGTGTTGTCAGATTGGTAGTAGTTCTGTGTGTTGTCAGATTGGTAGCAGTTCTGTGTGTTGTCAGATTAGTAGTAGGTCTGTGTGTTGCCAGATTGGTAGTAGGTCTGTGTGTTGTCAGATTAGTAGTAGTTCTGTGTGTTGCCAGATTGGTAGTAGTTCTGTGTGTTGCCAGATTGGTAGCAGTTCTGTGTGTTGTCAGATTAGTAGCAGTTCTGTGTGTTGTCAGATTAGTAGTAGTTCTGTGTGTTGTCAGATTGGTAGTAGTTCTGTGTGTTGTCAGATTAGTAGTAGTTCTGTGTGTTTCCAGATTGGTAGTAGGTCTGTGTGTTGCCAGATTGGTAGTAGTTCTGTGTGTTGCCAGATGAGTAGTAGTTCTGTGTGTTGCCAGATGAGTAGTAGGTCTGTGTGTTGTCAGATTGGTAGTAGTTCTGTGTGTTGCCAGATTAGTAGCAGTTCTGGCGCCGTACCGTTCAAGGCGCTGGACATCTGCTGGTCCATGCGGTGCTTCAGCGTGGCCGGGCTGGGCGGGGACCTGGGGTCATGTGACACTACCTCCGTCTGGCTAACCTCTGAACTCTGGATGACTTCACTGGACACCTGTAGCTGACCCCGATCTGGACCAATCACAGAAGAGGGGAGGAGTCAGATGTAGAAGTAGACACAGGAAGAGGACAGATATAGACAGAAGGGAACACAGGAAGAGGACAGATATAGACAGAAGGGGACAGAGGAAGAGGACAGATATAGACAGACGTGGATAGATATGGACAGACGGGGACAGATAGACAGATATAGACAGAAGGGGACACAGGAAGAGGACAGATATAGACAGAAGGGGACAGATATAGACAGAAGGGGACACAGGAAGAGGACAAATATAGAAAGAAGGGGACACAGGAAGAGGACAGATATAGACAGTAGGGGACACAAGAAGAGGACAGATATAGACAGAGGGGGACACAGGAAGAGGACAGATATAGACAGAGGGGGACACACGAAAAGTACAATAGCCGAGGACGACACTCAAATACTAAAGCAGGAGTCTGTTTTTAAAAGTGTTCAGAGGAGGCAGTTAAAGAGTACAACAGGAGTCTGTCTTCAAGGAGTAGAACACCTGACTCGTTCTCTGATCTGCATCCAGAGACAGTCTGTCTGGTTCCATGAGGCTACTGAACTGGAAACAGTTAGAGACTTGGCTTCAGCATCATCTGATCAACTACCACTGGAATGTCCTGCTTCTAGAATTCACCAACACTATTTGAATACTCAGCTGAGTCTATATAAGCAGCGAGGTGAACAAGCATTAGGGAGAAGTGGGCTGATTATGTGCAACAGCAGACATGCATGTACACTTCTACCACACACCTAAGTGGTACCGAGTAGCTGCTAGAAATGAGTGCCCAGCACATGGCTACCAGGCTACCATTCCAGCGTTACATAACAGAGAAGGGTTATGAATCAGTTGTAGCTAAAGACAGAAACAACAAGTGTCCGTTGAGTCTTGTGCTGGTTCTGCCCGTTCATCTAGGGCTCTGAAACCCTGATACGGACTGCTGAAAGGTGCTTAACACCTCGGCAGTTCACTGTATGTTTGTTCATATATCACAGATACCTCACTGATCCAATAGTGTCAAAATACCCCAGAACACAAGGTGGCAGTAGCTTGTTTGGCTTGTACAAAAGTATGTGGACACCCCTTCAAATTAGTGGATTAGAATTTCAGCCACACCTGTTGCTGACAGGCCTATAAAATCTAGCACACAGCGATGCAATCTCCATAGACAAACATTGTCAGTAGAATGGTCTTACTGAAGAGCTCAGGGACTTTCAACATGGCACCATCACAGGATGCCACCTTTCCAACAAGTCAGTTTGTCAAATTTCTGCCCTGCTAGAGCTGCCCTTGTCAA
Organism: Oncorhynchus masou masou; assembly: GCF_036934945.1. Classification (NCBI taxonomy): domain Eukaryota; kingdom Metazoa; phylum Chordata; class Actinopteri; order Salmoniformes; family Salmonidae; genus Oncorhynchus; species Oncorhynchus masou. Next base: position 147,149 of record NC_088236.1, on the reverse strand, counting down.
CTGGAAGTGCTGTTATTGTGAAATGGAAACGTCTAGGAGCAACAACAGCTCAGCCGCGAAGTGGTAGGCCACACAAGCTCACAGAACAGTGCTGCCGAGTGCTGAAGCGTGTTCCAAACTGCCTCCAGAAACAACGTCAGCACAAGAACTGTTTGTCAGGAGCTTCATGAATGGGTTTCCATGGCCTAGCAGCTGCACACAAACCGAAGATCACCATACGCAATGCCAAGCGCCGGCTGGAGTGGTGTAAAGCTCGGTGCCATTGGACTCTGGAAACGCATTCTCTGGCGTGATGAATCACGCTTCACCATCTGGCAGTCCGACATACGAATCTGGGATTGGCGGATGCCAGGAGAATGCTACCTGCCCGAAGGCTTTGAGCTTCAAAGTTCGGTGGTGGAGGAATAATGGTCTGGGCTGTTTTTCATGGTTCAGGCCCCTTAGTTCCAGTGAAGGGAAATCTTAACGCTACAGCATACAATGACACTCTAGACGATTCTATGCTTCCATCTTTGTGGCAACAGTTTGGGAAAGGCTCTTTCCTGTTTCAGCATGACAAATCGAGGTCAGTGTGGTAGAACTTGACAGGCCTGTACAGAACCCTGACCTCAACCCCACCTTTAGATGAATTGGAATGCAGACTGCGAGCCAGACCTAACCGCCCAACATCAGTGTCCGACCTCACTAATGCTCTTGTGGATGAATAGAAGCAAGTCCCCAAAGCAATGTTCCAACATCTAGTGGAACGCCTTCCCAAAAGAGTGGAGGTTATTATTGCAGCAAAGGGGGGACCAACTCCACACAGATCTTCAGTTTCTTGGCAATTTCTCGCATGGAAAAGCCTACATTTCTCAGAACAAGAACAGACGGACGAGTTTCATAAGAAAGTTCTTTGTTAATGGCCATTTTGAGCCTGTAATCGAACCCTAAACGATATCGTAATCGCAATTGATAAAAGACAGTACTGTGCAGCCGTCTTCATCAACCTGGCCAAGGCTTTTGACTCTGTCAATCACCACATTCTTATCAGCAGACTCAACAGCCTTGGTTTCTCTAATGACTGCCTCGTCTGGTTCACCAACTACTTCTCAGATAGAGTTCAGTGTTTATTTTTTGATTTTATTTCACTTTTATTTAACCAGGTAGGCCAGTTGAGAACAAGTTCTCATTTACAACTACGACCTGGTCAAGATAAAGCAAAGTAGTGTGACACAGACAACCACAGAGTTACACATGGAGTAAACAATAAAAAGCCAATAACACAAACAAATCAAATCAAATTTTATTTGTCACATACACATGGTTAGCAGATGTTAATGCGAGTGTAGCGAAATGCTTGTGCCTCTAATCAATGACACAGTAGAAAAAAAGAAAGTCTATATACAGTGTGTGCAAAAGGCATGAGGAGGTAGGCAATAAATAGGCCATAGGAGTGAATAGTTACAATTTATCAGATTAACACGAGTGATAAATGAGCAAATGGTGATGTGCAAGTAGAGATATTGGTGTGCAAAAGAGCAGAAAAGTCAACAAAGTAAAAACAATGGGGATGAGGTAGATTGGGTGGGCTATTTACAGATGGACTATATACAGCTGCAGCGATCGGTTAGCTGCTCAGATAGTTGATGTTTAAAGTTGGTGAGGGAAATAAAAGTCTCCAACTTTAGCGATTTTTGCAATTTGTTCCAGTCACAGGCAGCAGAGAACTGGAGGGAAAGGTGGCCAAATTAGGTGTTGGCTTTGGGGATGATCAGTGAGATATACCTGCTGGAACGTGTGCTACGGGTGGGTGTTGTTATCGTGACCAGAGAACTGAGATAAGGCAGAGCTTTACCTAGCATAGACTTGTAGATGACCTGGAGCCAGTTGGTCTGGTGACGAATATGTAGCGAGGGCCAGCCGACTATGTAGCGAGGGCCAGCCGACTAACCTAGTGGTTAGAATGTAGAGGTGGCAGGTAGCCTAGTGGTTAGAGCATTGGACTAGTAACCGGAAGGTTGCAAGTTCAAACCCCCGAGCCGACAAGGTACAAATCTGTCGTTCTGCCCCTGAACAGGCAGTTAACCCACTGTTCCTAGGCCGTCATTGAAAATAAGAAATTGTTCTTAACTGATTTGCCTAGTTAAATAAAGGTAATATAAATAAAAAGAAATAAGGTGATTTGGTAACAAAATGGATGGCACTGTGATAAACTGCATCCAGTTTGCAGAGTAGAGTATTGGAAGCTATTTTGTAAATAACATCGCCAAAGTCGAGGTTCGGTAGGATAGTCAGTTTTACTAGGGTAAGTTTGGCGGCGTGAGTGAAGGAGGACTGTTGCGAAATAGAAAGCCGATTCTAGATTACATTTTTGATTGGAGATGCTTAAAATTAGTCTGAAGGAGAGTTACAGTCTTGCCAGACACCTAGGTATTAATAGTTGTCCACATATTCTAGGTCGGAACCATCCAGGGTGGTGATGCTATTCGGGTGGGAGGTTGCGGACAGCAATCGTTGAAGCTCGTTTGGAGGTTAGTTAGCACAAAGAAGGGCCAGATATATACAGAATGGTGTCGTCTGCGTAGAGGTGGATCAGAGAATCACCAGCAGCAAGAGCGACATCATTGATATATACAGAGAAAAGAGTCGGCCGAGAATTGAACCCTGTGGCACCCCCATAGAGACTGCCAGAGGTCCGGAGAATTGAACCCTGTGGCATCCCCATAGAGACTGCCAGAGGTCCGGAGAATTGAACCCTGTGGCATCCCCATAGAGACTGCCAGAGGTCCGGAGAATTGAACCCTGTGGCACCCCCATAGAGACTGCCCGAGGTCCGAGAATTGAACCCTGCGGCACCCCCATAGAGACTGTCAGAGGTCCGAGAATTGAACCCTGCGGCACCCCCATAGAGACTGTCAGAGGTCCGAGAATTGAACCCTGTGGCACCCCCATAGAGACTGCCAGAGGTCCGGAGAATTGAACCCTGTGGCACCCCCATAGAGACTGCCAGAGGTCCGGAGAATTGAACCCTGTGGCACCCCCATAGAGACTGCCAGAGGTCCGGAGAATTGAACCCTGTGGCACCCCCATAGAGACTGCCAGAGGTCCGGAGAATTTAACCCTGTGGCACCCCCATAGAGACTGCCAGAGGTCCGGAGAATTGAACCCTGTGGCATCCCCATAGAGACTGCCAGAGGTCCGGAGAATTGAACCCTGTGGCATCCCCATAGAGACTGTCAGAGGTCCGAGAATTGAACCCTGTGGCACCCCCATAGAGACTGCCAGAGGTCCGGAGAATTGAACCCTGTGGCACCCCCATAGAGACTGCCAGAGGTCCGGACAACAGGCGCTCCGATTTGGCACACTTAAAAATAAAAAATAAATGAAAAATCTGCCGGCCCCAGCCGCGAACTCAGGCTCTGTGTGTGTAGTTAACCGACCCTCTCTGCCTAGTCATCAACATTTTACCTGTTGTTGTTTTAGCCGATTAGCTGTTGATGTCTTAGCTAGCTCTCCCAATCAACACCCGTGATTACTTTATGTCTCGCTGTATGTCTCTCTCTCATATGTCAATATTCCTTGTATACTGTTGTTCAGGTTAGTTATCATTGTTTTAGTTTACAATGGAGCCCCTAGTTCCACTCACATGCTGTGACCTCTCCCATTATAACCAGCTTATCCAGAGATACAACCTGAGCAGCTTACCGATCACTGTACCTGTACACAGCCCATCTGTAAATAGCCCATCCATCAACCTCATCAACATACTGTTTTTATTTACTTTGCTGCTCTTTTGCTCCAGTACCCCAGTATCTCTACTTGCACATCATCATCTGCACATCTATCACTCCAGTATGAATGCTAAATTGTAATTATTTTCACCTCTAGGGTCTATTTATTACTCTTCTACATTTGCACACACTGTACATATATTTTTCTATTTAATTTTGTGTCATTAACTGTACGTTTGTTTATGTGTAACTCTGTGTTGTTGTGTCGCACTGCTTTGCTTTATCTTGGCCAGGTCACAGTTCTCAACTAGCATCTGGTTAAATAAAGGTTAAATATAGGTGAAATAAAAAATAAATAAAAATGTAGATATTCCATTAAAAAAAATATGTCATTTCCATCTATAATAGTCATTTACAATATAAAAAATGTCTACCCTGTATTTCTGATCAATTTGATGTTATTTTAAATGGGCAAAAATGTGCTTTTCTTTCAAAAATAAGAAAATTTCTACGTGACCCCAAACTTTTGAACGGTAGTGTAGGTCTCTTTTTCAAATGCACCCTTGTATAATACAACATAAATATACACAGTCATGGTAAGCACAAATAAAACATCCCAAATCACCCAGAAAGGGGCCCCGCAAGCGGCGCAGTGGTCTAAGGCACTGAGTCCAGGCTCTGTCACAGCCGGCCGCGACCGGGAGACCCATGGGGCGGTGCAAAATTGGCCCATCATTGTCCGGGTTAGGGGAGGGTTTGGCCGGCAGGGATGCGACTCTTGTGGCGGGCCGATCGCCAGGTGTACGGTGTTTCCTCCGACACATTGGTGCGGCTGGCTTCCGAAAGGTTTAGCGGGCATTGTGTCAAGAAGCAGTGTGGCTTGGTTGGGTTCTGTTTCGGAGGACACACGGCTCTCAACCTTCGCCACTCCCGAGTCCGTATGGGAGTTGCAGCGATGAGACAAGACTGGATACAAATTGGATACCAGAAAAAGGGGTAAAAAACAAAACAACACAAACACTAAAATAAAAAATAAACAAAGTCCCCAATCAATACTCTAAACCGCCCGAACGGCACCAGAACATCAGTTACATAGTCCCCGATCAATACTCTAAACTACCAGAACATCAGTTACATATTTGTAAGTCGCTCTGGATAAGAGCGTCTGCTAAATGACTTAAATGTAAATGTACATAGTAAATGTACATAGTCCCGATCAATACTCTAAACTACCAGAACATCAGTTACATAGTCCCGATCAATACTCTAAACTACCAGAACATCAGTTACATAGTCCCGATCAATACTCTAAACTACCAAGACATCAGTTACATAGTCCCGATCAATACTCTAAACTTCCAGAACATCAGTTACATAGTCCCGATCAATACTCTAAACTACCAGAACATCAGTTACATAGTCCCGATCAATACTCTAAACTACCAGAACATCAGTTACATAGTCCTGATCAATACTCTAAACTACCAGAACATCAGTTACATAGTCCCTAATCAATACTCTAAACTACCAGAACATCAGTTACATAGTCCCGATCAATACTCTAAACTACCAGAACATCAGTTACATAGTCCCGATCAATACTCTAAACTACCAGAACATCAGTTACATAGTCCCCGATCAATACTCTAAACTACCAGAACATCAGTTACATAGTCCCGATAAATACTCTAAACTACCAGAACGGCATCAGAACATCAGTTACATAGTCCCCGATCAATACTCTAAACTACCAGAACATGAGTTACATAGTCCCCAATCAATACTCTAAACTACCAGAACATCAGTTACATAGTCCCCGATCAATACTCTAAACTACCAAGACATCAGTTACATAGTCCCTAATCAATACTCTAAACTACCAGAACATCAGTTACATAGTCCCGATCAATACTCTAAACTACCAGAACATCAGTTACATAGTCCCTAATCAATACTCTAAACTACCAAGACATCAGTTACATAGTCCCTAATCAATACTCTAAACTACCAGAACATCAGTTACATATTTGTAAGTCGCTCTGGATAAGAGCGTCTGCTAAATGACTTAAATGTAAATGTACATAGTAAATGTACATAGTCCCGATCAATACTCTAAACTACCAGAACATCAGTTACATAGTCCGGATCAATACTCTAAACTACCAGAACATCAGTTACATAGTCCCGATCAATACTCTAAACTACCAGAACATCAGTTACATAGTCCCGATCAATACTCTAAACTACCAGAACATCAGTTACATAGTCCCGATAAATACTCTAAACTACCAGAACATCAGTTACATAGTCCCGATCAATACTCTAAACTACCAGAACATCAGTTACATAGTCCCGATCAATACTCTAAACTACCAGAACGGCATCAGAACATCAGTTACATAGTCCCCGATCAATACTCTAAACTACCAGAACATCAGTTACATAGTCCCTAATCAATACTCTAAACTACCAGAACATCAGTTACATAGTCCCGATCAATACTCTAAACTACCAGAACATCAGTTACATAGTCCCGATCAATACTCTAAACTACCAGAACATCAGTTACATAGTCCCGATCAATACTCTAAACTACCCGAACGGCACCAGAACATCAGGGTGAAATGTTTTGTGAATTTTTTTGATACAGGATGCAGTGATGAGTATCACACATGTCACCTGTAACAAAACGAAGGGCACTATGGGAGATGGCATCCAATGATTTAACACTTTTTTGGTTAGTACATGATTCCATATGTGTTATTTCATAGTTTACAACTTGATTGGAGTCCACCTGTGGCCAATTCAATTGTTTGGGCATGATTTAGAAAGAAACACACCTGTCTATATAAGGTCCCATGGTTGACAGTGCATGTCAGAGCACAAACTATACCATGAAGTGTCTGTCGATCTGCGAGATAGAATTGCGATGAGGCATATATCTGGGGAAGGGTATAAAACTATTCCTACAGTGTTGAACGTTTCCAAGAGCACCGTGGTGTTCATTGGGAAATGTAAAAAATACCAGACGCCTAAAACTGTCTGTCCAACCAAACTGAGCAACCGGGAAAGAATGACAGTGAGGGAGGTGACCAAGAAGCCCATGACCACTCTGACAGAACTACATCTTGGCTGAAATGGGAGAACCTGGCAGAATGACAACAATCTCTACAGCACTTCACCATTCTGGACTTAATGGGAGAGTGGCCAGACAGACGCCTGTACATCTTTGTCCCTGAATGCAAAGTGCTGTGTCTAGAGAAAGCCAGGCACAGCTATTCACTATCCCTACCGTGAAACATGGTGGTGGCAGCATCATGCTATGGGGATGCTTTTCAGTGGCAGGGACTGGGAGACTGGTAAGGATAGAGGGAACAATGAATGGAGCCAAATACAGGCAAAAGCCTTGATGGGCACCTGCTTCAGAGTGCAAATGACAATAGACTGGGGTGACGATGAACATTCCAACAGGACAATGACTCCAAGTATACAGTCAAAGCAATGCTGGAACGGCTTCGGAACAAGAATGTGAACATCTTTGAGTGGCCCAGCTAAAGCCCAGACTTGAATCCCATTGGAAATCTATGGAAAAGATTTGAAGATTGCTGTTGTAGTTCCAGTAGTTAGCTACATGGTAAAACAGTAGTGTGTAGTTCCAGTAGTTAGCTACATGGTAAAACAGTAGTGCGTAGTTCCAGTAAGCTACATGGTAAAACAGTAGTGTGTAGTTCCAGTAGTTACCTTGGATACGAAGACAGCAAAGACAACTATGTAGCTAGCTAACACTACACTAATCGAGTCGTTGAGTGTAATAGTTTCTACAGTTCTAGTGGACGTTAGCTAGCTGCTGTGCTAGTGGACGTTAGCTAGCTGCTGGGCAGAAAGCAGTGTAGACTACGTTAGGACGACGAAATACGATAATTACGCAATTATCTTTGATACAAAGACGGCTATGTAGCTAGCTAAGAAGAAATTGCTAAGATTAGACAAATCAAACCGTTGTACTATAATGAAATGTAATGAAAAGTTATACTACCTGCGGACCGAAGTGTAGATGCGACCGCTCGCTCCAACCCGGATGATGTATCACTAGCCACTTTAACTATGTCACTTTGTTTACATACTCATCTCATATGTATATACTGTACTCGATACCATCTACTGTATCTTGCCTATGCCGCTCTGTACCATCACTCATTCACGTGTATAAGGTAGTAGTTTTGGAATTGTTAGCTAGATTACTCGTTGGTTATTACTGCATTGTCGGAACGAGAAGCACAAGCATTTCACTACACTCACATTAACATCTGCTAACCATGTGTATGTGACAAATAAAATTTGATTGGATTTGATTTGATGAATATGCATATCCTTGCTTCAGGTCCTAAGCTACAGGCAGTTAGATTTGGGCATGTCATTTTAGGCTAAAATTCCTTAATTAAGAGGCGTTAATAACCCTTTGTAAACTTTTGGAAAAAATGGTGTTTGACCAGAGACAATGCTATTATACAGTAAACAAATTGACAGACTTTCAGCTCGCTTATAGAGAAGGACACTCAACAAGCACAGCACTTATACAAATGACTGATGATTGGCTGAGAGAAATTGATGATAAATGGACTGTGTGGGCTGTTTTGTTAGTTCAGTTCTGCTTTTGACATTATTGATCATAGTCTGTTGCTGGAAAACCGTATGTGTTATGGCTTCACACCCCTGCTATAACATGGATAAAAAGTTACCTGTCTAACAGAACACAGAGGGTCTTTAATGGAAGCCTCTCCAACATAATCCAGTTAGAATCAGGAATTCCCCAGGGTAGCTGTCTTGGCCCCTTACTTTTTTCAATCTTTGCTAACGACATGCCACTGACTTTGAGTAAAGCCTGTGTGTCTATGTGGATGAATCAACACTATACATATCAGCTACCACAGTGACTGAAATGACTTCAAGACTTAACAAAGAGCTGCAGTTAGTTTCAGAAAAGGTGGAAAGGAATTAGTTAGTAGAATGGGTGGCAAGGAATAAGTTAGTACTACATATTTCAAAAACAAAAAGCATTGTATTTGGGACAAAACACTCACTAAACCCTAAACCTCAACTAAATCTTGTAACAAATAATGTGGAAATTGAGCAAGTTGAGGTGACTAAACTGCTTGGAGTAACCCTAGATTGCAAACTGTAATGGTCAAAACATGTTGATACAACAGTAGCTGAGATGGGTGAAGTCTGTCCATTATACAGTGATGCTCTACCTTCTTAACAACACTATCAACAAGGTAGGTCCTACAGGCCCTAGTTTCTACCTTCTTAACAACACTATCAACAAGGCAGGTCCTACAGGCCCTAGTTTCTACCTTCTTAACAGCACTATCAACAAGGCAGGTCCTACAGGCCCTAGTTCTGTCGCACTGTTCAGTGGTGTGGTCAGGTGCCACAAAGAAGAATTTAGGAAAAGTATAATTGTCTCAGAACAGGGCAGCACCACTGGCCCTTGGATGTACACAGAGAGCTAATATTAATAATATGCATGTCAACTCTCCTGGCTCAAAGTGGAGGAGAGATGGACTTCATCACTACTTGTATTTGTGAGAAGTGACATGCTGAATGTACCGAGCTGTCTGTTTAAACTACTGGCACACAGCTCAGACACCCATGCATACCCCACAAGACATGCCACCAGAGGTCTCCTCACAGTCCCCAAGTCCAGAACAGACTATGGGAGGTGCACAGTACTACATAGAGACATGACTACATGGAACTCTATTCCACAGTACTACATAGAGCCATGACTACATGGAACTCTATTCCACAGTACCACATAGAGCCATGACTACATGGAACTCTATTCCACAGTACTACATAGAGCCATGACCACATGGAACTCTATTCCTCAGTACTACATAGAGCCATGACTACATGGAACTCTATTCCACAGTACTACATAGAGCCATGACTACATGGAACTCTATTCCACAGTACTACATAGAGCCATGACTACATGGAACTCTATTCCACAGTACTACATAGAGCCATGACTACATGGAACTATATTCCACAGTACTACATAGAGCCATGACTACATGGAACTCTATTCCACAGTACTGCATAGAGACATGACTACATGGAACTCTATTCCACAGTACTACATAGAGCCATGACTACATGGAACTCTATTCCACAGTACTACATAGAGCCATGACTACATGGAACTCTATTCCACAGTACTACATAGAGCCGTGACCACATGGAACTCTATTCCACAGTACTACATAGAGCCGTGACTACATGGAACTCTATTCCACAGTACTACATAGAGCCGTGACTACATGGAACTCTATTCCACAGTACTACATAGAGCCGTGACTACATGGAACTCTATTCCACAGTACTACATAGAGCCGTGACTACATGGAACTCTATTCCACAGTACTACATAGAGCCATGACTACATGGAACTCTATTCCACAGTACTACATAGAGCCATGACTACATGGAACTCTATTCCACAGTACTACATAGAGCCATGACTACATGGAACTCTATTCCACAGTACTACATAGAGCCATGACTACATGGAACTCTATTCCACAGTACTACATAGAGCCATGGCTACATGGAACTCTATTCCACAGTACTACATAGAGCCATGGCTACATGGAACTCTATTCCACAGTACTACATAGAGCCATGGCTACATGGAACTCTATTCCACAGTACTACATAGAGCCATGACTACATGGAACTCTATTCCACAGTACTACATAGAGCCATGACTACATGGAACTCTATTCCACAGTACTACATAGAGCCATGACTACATGGAACTCTATTCCACAGTACTACATAGAGCCATGACTACATGGAACTCTATTCCACAGTACTACATAGAGCCATGACTACATGGAACTCTATTCCACAGTACTACATAGAGCCATGACTACATGGAACTCTATTCCACAGTACTACATAGAGCCATGACTACATGGAACTCTATTCCACAGTACTACATAGAGCCATGACTACATGGAACTCTACTCCACAGTACTACATAGAGACATGACTACATGGAACTCTATTCCACAGTACTACATAGAGCCATGACTACATGGAACTCTATTCCACAGTACTACATAGAGCCATGACCACATGGAACTCTATTCCACAGTACTACATAGAGCCATGACCACATGGAACTCTATTCCACAGTACTACATAGAGCCGTGACCCCATGGAACTCTATTCCACAGTACTACATAGAGCCATGACTACATGGAACTCTATTCCACAGTACTACATAGAGCCATGACTACATGGAACTCTATTCCACAGTACTACATAGAGCCATGACTACATGGAACTCTATTCCACATCAGGTAACTGATACAGCAGTAGAATCAGATTTAAAATGCAGATAACACACCTTATTGAACAGCGGGGACTGTGAAGCAACACAAACATAGACACATTCATAAAAACACACAATAACATAAGCTCTATGTTATATCAGACTGAGAAGAGAGCAGGCTAACAGTAGATAAATGGTCTGTCTGGTGTAATGATATTCTGTGTGGCCTACCTGTAGTGGTGCTGCTGCTATCTCGCTGTGTTCTCAGATCCTCAGCACTGCCACACTTCATGACAGAGCTGATAGAAGTCAGAGTGTTGACCAGCTGGCTGTTGATAGAACCAAAGTGGGTGAACTGAGAAGAGCAGGGCTGTCCGAAAGCATCCGCTAGCTCACTGTAGTTCTCAGTCAACAGCATCTGTTGTTCCTGAAGTAGCTTCTGAAGCCTCTCTATGTAGTGGTCTAGTCCTGCACCCCCCTCCACCTGCTGGGGCGGTGGTATGGCCTGGGCCTGGGGTGGTACAACAGTCGTCACTGCAATGGTCTCCTGGGTAACAGCGGTTCCGTCCAGGTGGGAGGGGCCACATGCAATGTTCCGGGTCTTCAGGCCGACCAGGAAGTTAGTGTGGATGCCGATCAGGCCGACGCCCACCTCTTTGGTCTGGGCCGACCATGCCTCCTCCGTACCGCCGTCTCGCTCCGCTGTGTTTCCCACGGCAACAGACCTAAGGAAGAAAAGTTGAACATTCTATTCAACTTTTATGTGTTCAAAAAACATGATTTAAATGTATTGTATTATATCCCCATGGTTAAATGAATCTAATAGAAAAAGTACCTGGTTTTGGTCTGTGGGTCTTTGATCAGCCCCTCGCCCACAGCGACAGTCCTTGTGTGATTGGTTAGCGTGCTGGTGTGTTGGGAGGCTGTGTGGAGCAGGGGGGTGTTGGTACAGCCATCAGCTAGCACCACCGTCTCTGTGTTGGTGTGTTGGCTAGCGGTCTCCAGTAGGGTGCTGGTATGTTGGGAGGCTGTGTCTGGGGTTACCATGACAGCAGAGTCCGTGGTGGTGCCCAGGACAGGGTTAGTCCCCGTGGTAACCAGCTGTCTGATGGGAGAGACGGTGACGTCTCTAGAACACTCCCCAATGCCCACCGACCTGCTCTCCCTCTCCTTGGCCTCGGTCTCCTGGGCCTGACACAGCTGTAGACTGTCTACTTCCTCATCAGTGTTCACTCCCTGGTCACACAGCCCCACCTCCACCCCCACCCCCTGGTCACACACCTCCAACTGCCTCCCCACACACTGGTCCTGCACCTCTACCCTCTCCTGCACTAGCCACCTCTCCATGGGCAGGTCAGGACCCGAAGCAGTGTGTCTCAGGCTGGGTTGACAGGACACCCCTACCCCTACAGTGTGGAGGGTCTCCCCTGTGGAGGCATGGCTGGTCTCTAGATGGTTCCCCACTCCCTGGCTGTGTGTCTGGACTCTCCAGGTCTCTGAGCCAGTGCTCTGGGTGTCTGGCCGCGCCTGGCAGGCCATGCTGTAGGTGTCTGGCCGTACCTGGCAGCCTTTATCAGCCCTCTTCTTATTGGCTCCGCCAGCGGCCTGCAGCTCTAGCTTCAGCTTGGACATCTCCATCATGTGGGTGGTCTCTCTCAGGTCCACCTCTAGCCGGTAGATCTTCTCCTTCAGGGCCTCGATGGTCTGCTGCTGCAAGTCTAGCTCTGCCTCCACCTCGCTGGTCACGCCCAACATGGCTTCCGTCACGCCCGTCCCAGCACTGCGAGTCTCACGCTGCTCCGTCGCCATTCCGATGTCACAGTAGAAGCGTCGTTGTTGTACCATCGTCATCACCGGCGACTTCCTCTGGGCGACCACCGTGGCGTCGTTCATGTTCTCATCTGGGCCGACCGCCGTGGAGGTGAGCTGGTTGTTGTTATTGTGGGTGAGAGGGAGGGAGGTCTGGGTCTCCCTGGCCTGGTGAGACCCTTGATCCTGGCTGTTTGCCCCCAGGGCTTGGACCTCTGCAGCCAGCCTCCTGAACTCCTCCATCCCCTTGGTACTCTGACTATGGCCCTGACACTCCTGGCCCTCTGGCTCCATGATGTGCAGATCCTGGGTCTGTAGGGTATGTGTCTGGGGGTCCAGCTGGTCGGCCAACTGGTCAGCACTGCCCACGCTATAGGACCTCTTCCTGAACCCCCCCACTATGCCCCCCACCCCCAGCCTCTGGTTCTTCTGACAGGTCATCTGTCTCTTCTCCTCCTGCAGCACGGCTATCTTCACCTGCAGGATAGGTATGGTCTTCACCTTCTCCTCTAGCTCCTTCAGCCTCCGCAGGGCCACCACCATCTGCTCCCGGATGTGCTGCAGGTGGAGCGGAGACACGTTGGTGGCCGGCGTGGTCATGCCCGAGGACATGGGGCTGTGGTGCATAGAGGAACCCATGGAAGTGTAGTAGGGGTTGTACTCTCCACTACCTCCACCCCCGTTGGGAAGCAGGGGGGAGAACAGGGAGGTGCTGGACCCCCCCATCCCTCCGAAGGAGGCCAGGCGGTGGCGAGGAGCAGGGCCAGGGGGTTCGGAGGGGGAGGGGGGCTGCATGAGGTGGCGCTCCTGTTCTAACCTCCTCCTCGTCTCCATCAGGGTCTTCTCAACCTGGGGGTTGAGGAGGGGAGGTTCCCACGGAGAGGAGGGCGGGAGAAGGGGCCGTTGAGGGCCTTCGGCGGGGACGCTCAGGTAGCCCTCAGGGGGTAGGGGAGGAAGGGGAGGCTCACAGGAAGGGAGAGGGGCATGGGCGTGGTAAATCAGGGTGGGGGGAGGGTGAGGCTTGGGGGAGGGGTAGAAGAGGGGACTCTGCTGTGCCTCTTCACTGGAGGAGGGTAGGGAGCCTGTGGAGGTCCATTCAGCCTGGCCCTGCCCACTGTACCCACTGCCCCCACCAGAGCAACCTCCCCTGGGCACGGGCTCCCACCGTCGGCCGGACAGGCCTGGATTTCCTCTGGATGTTCAGCCTCTTGAGGGTGTTGCCACGCTGTATGTCGTCCACATACTTCAGGAAGTCCAGGTCTAGCTGATAGCCATATGGGGGCGTGGCCTCAGTACCCCTGCTGACAGACCTCTCTCCTCTCTCTATGGGAAGAAGAGAAGAACAAAAGGCATTGGAACTCGAGTCATACCAGGAAACACATGTTGCAGTAAATTGGTTCTGTAACAATGACATTACAGGTATGGAACAATAGCTATAAATGGATCAGAGAATTCAATTCTTTGAAAATTACATGACAACTTTAAACCCCAGTGTTGCTTCTCTGGCAGCTGCTGGGAGAACAGTGGTCTAGTATGACGTGAGAACGAAGCCTCATCACCTGACAGTCATGGCCACAACAAGCATGGACAACATTAGCTACAATACAAGTTTCACCAAGGACTATGCAGTCAACAGCAGACAGAAAGGAATTATCTGTTAAAAAGAAACAAGTTTGGTCATTGAGCACGAAGGACATAAAATATAAAACAAATATTGTTTTAACAAACGTAATACAAAATTCTGATAATTTTCCCAAAATTTCACAGAGAACCAGAATTCTTACTGGTTGGTAGGTGATCAATTACTGATGTCATGCAATAATATTCAAATTTATCACTTAAAAATCAAACAATGTGATTTTCTGGATTTTTGTTTTAGATTCTGTCTCTCACAGTTGAAGTGTACCTATGATAAAAATTACAGACCTCTACATGCTTTGTAAGTAGGAAAACCTGCAAAATCGGAAGATATATGCAACACCACCTCTGCCAAGCTGATCATCAACACAGGGGCCCCTCAGGGGTGTGTGCTCAGCCCCCTCCTGTACACCCTATTCACCCACGTCTGGGTGGCCTCCACAACACGACTCCAACTCAATCATCAAGTTTGCTGATGAAGCGTGGTATGCCTGATTACCAACAACACTGAGACAGCCTACAGACAGAAGGTGAGGGCAGAGTGGTGCCGGGGAAATAACCTCTCCCTCAACGTCAACAAAACGAAGGAGCAGATCTTCCATCCTCGTCGCCCCAGTGGTGAGGGTCAAAAGCTTCAAGTTCCTTCATCACTTAAAAACCTGAAATGGAACTATTCAACTTTGGCGGCTGAAGAAATTCGGCATGCCCCCCACACAAACTTCTACAGAGCATTCTGTCGGCCTGCATCCCTGCCTGGTACAGGAACTGCCCCCAACCACATGGCTCTCCAGAGTGTGGTGCGGTCAGCCCAACGCATAACCATGGGGCACGCCCCACATGAAAAAATACCACAGTTTACTATAGAAAACTACAGTACTTACTATGGAATGTTAGAGTAAACTGTAGTATACTGTAGAATACTGTACTACACACTGTAGTATCCATCCATCATGTGCAGTACTTGCTATTGAATGTTATAGTATAATACAGTAAATACTACAGTAATATACACAAAAACACACTTTTTCCACTATAGGAAAAACGACAGTTTTTAATTTGCATCCTTTTCACTCCCCCACCCATAAGGGAGAGACCGACATGCTTTTCACTCCCCCACCCATAAGGGAGAGACCGACATGCTTTTCACTCCCCCACCCATAAGGGAGAGACCGACATGCTTTTCACTCCCCCACCCATAAGTGAGAGACCGACATGCTTTTCACTCCCCCACCCATAAGTGAGAGACCGACATGCTTTTCACTCCCCCCACCCATAAGTGAGAGACCGACATGCGTTTCACTCCCCCACCCATAAGTGAGAGACCGACATGCTTTTCACTCCCCCACCCATAAGTGAGAGACCGACATGCTTTTCACTCCCCACCCATAAGGGAGAGACCGACATGCGTTTCACTCCCCCACCCATAAGTGAGAGACCGACATGCGTTTCACTCCCCCACCCATAAGTGAGAGACCGACATGCTTTTCACTCCCCCACCCATAAGTGAGAGACCGACATGCGTTTCACTCCCCCCCCCACCCATAAGTGAGAGACCGACATGCTTTTCACTCCCCCACCCATAAGTGAGAGACCGACATGCTTTTCACTCCCCCACCCATAAGTGAGAGACCGACATGCTGTGTTCCCTACAGGTTATATGTAAAAGACAATGAAATCCGCTGCTAAAGTATTTTATACTGTGGGCTGCTTGCCCTCCAGGACATTTAAAGCACTCTGTGTCAAAGGAAGACCAAGAAGATCATTAAGGAGCCACCCGAACCACAGTCTGCTCACCCCGCTACCATCTGGCAGACAGAGACAGTACAGATACATCAGAGCTGGAACCAAGAGACTGAGACACAGCTTCTATTACCATCAGACTGCAGAACAGCTTCTATCACCAGACCATCAGACTGTAGAACAGCCATCACTTGCCGGCTACCTCCCAGGTACCTTGAGTCTGATGTAAAGTTGAAGTCAGAAGTTTACATAACACTCAGGAAGGAGACGTGTTCTGTCTCCTAGAGATTAACATACTTTGGTGCGAAAAGTGCAAATCAATCACAGAACAACAGCAAAGGACCTTGTGAAGATGCTGGAGGAAACAGGTACAAAAGTATCTATATCCACAGTAAAACAAGTCCTATATCGACATAACCAGAAAGGC